>NC_034190.2:42500088-42745088 GCF_002021735.2 Oncorhynchus kisutch | reverse complement strand
AGCTGATGCCTGCTGGACTGTCCATTAATCACGGTACTCAATTCTGTTTGTTTATGTTTTTATCTGTCAGCCCCAGCTGCGAACTCACGCTCTGTGTGTAGTTAATCCGACCCTCTCTGCCTAATCAACGCCATTTTACCTGCTGTTGTTGTGCTAGCTGATTAGCTGTTGTTGTCTCACCTGCTGTTTTAGCTAGCTCTCCCAATCAACACTGTATGCTACTGTATGCCTCGCTGTATGTCTCTCTCAAATGTCAATATGCCTTGTATACTGTTGTTCAGGTTAGTTATCATTGTTTTAGTTTACAATGGAGCCCCTAGTTCCACTCTTCAAACCTCTCATTTGTCCCAACTCCCACACATGCAGTGACCTCTCCAATTACAACCAGCATGCCCAGAGATACAACCTCTCTTATCATCACCCAGTGCCTGGGCTTACCTCCACTGTACCCGCACCCCACCATACCCCTGTCTGCGCACTATGCCCTGGATATATTCTGCCATGCCCAGAAATCTGCTCCTTTTATTCTTTATCCCCAACACCCTAGGCGACCAGTTTTGATAGCCTTTAGCCGCACCCTCATCCTACTCCTCCTCTGTTCCACGGGTGATGTGGAGGTAAACCCAGGCCCTGCATGTCCCCAGGCACCCTCATTCAATGACTTCTGTGATCGAAAAAGCCTTGGTTTCATGCATGTCAACATCAGAAGCCTCCTCCCTAAGTTTGTTTTACTCACTGCTTTAGCACACTCTGCTAACCCTGATGTCCTTGCCGTGTCTGAATCCTGGCTTAGGAAGGCCACCAAAAATTGTGAGATTTTCATACCCAACTATAACATTTTCCGTCAAGATAGAACTGCCAAAGGGGGAGGAGGATATGGACCTGTCATACTTTCCAGGTCCATACCCAAACAGTTCGAACTACTAATTTAAAAAATTACTCTCTCCAGAAATAAGTCTCTCACTGTTGCCGCCTGCTACCGACCCCCCTCAGCTTCCAGCTGTGCCCTGGACACTATTTGTGAATTGATTGTCCCCCATCTAGCTTCAGAGTTTGTTCTGTTAGGTGACCTAAACTGGGATATGCTTAACACCCCGGCAGTCCTACAATCTAAGCTAGATGCCCTCAATCTCACACAAATCATCAAGGAACCCACCAGGTACAACCCTAAATCTGTAAACAAGGGCACCCTCATAGACGTCGTCCTGACCAACTGGCCCTCCAAATACACCTCCGCTGTCTTCAACCAGGATCTCAGCGATCACTGCCTCATTGCCTGTATCCGCTACGGATCCACAGTCAAACGACCACCCCTCATCACTGTCAAACGCTCCCTAAAACACTTCTGTATCCTGGAAGGATATCGACCTCATCTCATCAGTTGAGGATGCCTGGTCATTCTTCAAAAAATGCAGAACTAAAAACAGATATAGCCCTTGGTTCACTCCAGACCTGACTGCCCTCGACCAGCACAAAAACATCCTGTGGCGGACTGCAATAGCATCGAATAGTCCCCGCGATATGCAACTGTTCAGGGAAGTCAGGAACCAATACACGCAGTCAGTCAGGAAAGCCAAGGCCAGCTTCTTCAGGCAGAAATTTGTATCCTGTAGCTCTAACTCCAAAAAGTTCTGGGACACTGTAAAGTCCATGGAGAACAAGAGCACCTCCTCCCAGCTGCACACTGCACTGAGGCTAGGTAACACGGTCAATCCATGATTATCGAAAACTTCAACAAGCATTTCTCAACGGCTGGCCATGCCTTCTTCCTGGCTACTCCAACCTCGGCCAACAGCCCCCCCCCCCCCCCCCCACTCCCACTCTTCAAAGGGAGTGACACTCTAGACCCAAACTGTTACAGACTTATATCTATCCTGCCCTGCCTATCTAAGGTCTTCGAAAGCCAAGTCAACAAACAGGTCACTGACCATCTCGAATCCCACTGTACCTTCTCCGCTGTGCAATCTGGTTTCCGAGCCGGTCACGGATGCACCTCAGCCATGCTCAAGGTACTAAACGATATCATAACCGCCATCGATAAAAGACAGTAATGTGCAGCCGTCTTCATTGACCTTGCCAAGGCTTTCGACTCTGTCAATCACCATATTCTTATCGGCAGACTCAGTAGCCTCGGTTTTTCTAATGACTGACTTGCCTGGTTCACCAACTACTTTGCAGACAGAGTTCAGTGTGTCAAATCGGAGGGCATGTTGTCCGGTCCTCTGGCAGTCTCTATGGGGGTGCCACAGGGTTCAATTCTCGGGCAGACTCTTTTCTCTGTATATATCAATGATGTTGCTCTTGCTGCGGGCGATTCCCTGATCCACCTCTACGCAGACGACACCATTCTGTATACTTCCGGCCCTTCCTTGGACACTGTGCTATCTAACCTCCAAACGAGCTTCAACGCCATACAACACTCCTTCCGTGGCCTCCAACTTCTCTTAAACGCTAGTAAAACCAAATGCATGTTTTTCAACCGTTCGCTGCCTGCACCCGCACGCCCGACTAGCATCACCACCCTGGATGGTTTCGATCTAGAATATGTGGACATCTATAAGTACCTAGGTGTCTGGCTAGACTGTAAACTCTCCTTCCAGACCCATATCAAACATATCCAATCTAAAATCAAATCTAGAGTCGGCTTTCTATTCCGCAACAAAGCCTCCTTCACTCACGCCGCCAAACTTACCCTAGTAAAACTGACTATCCTACCGATCCTCGACTTCGGCGATGTCATCTACAAAATAGCTTCCAGTACTCTACTCAGCAAACTGGATGCAGTTTATCACAGTGCCATCCGTTTTGTTACTAAAGCACCTTATACCACCCACACTGCGACCTGTATGCTCTAGTCGGCTGGCCCTCGCTACATATTCGCCGCCAGACCCACTGGCTCCAGGTCATCTACAAGTCCATGCTAGGTAAACCTCCGCCTTATCTCAGTTCAATGGTCACAATGGCAACACCCACCCGTAGCACACGCTCCAGCAGGTGTATATCACTGATCATCCCTAAAGCCAACACCTCATTTGGCCGCCTTTCATTCCAGTTCTCTGCTGCCTGTGACTGGAACGAATTGCAAAAATCGCTGAAGTTGGAGACTTTTATCTCCCTCACCAACTTCAAACATCTGCTATCTGAGCAGCTAACCGTCGCTGCAGCTGTACATAGTCTATCGGTAAATAGCCCACCCAATTTACCTACCTCATCCCCATACTGTTTATATTTATTGACTTTTCTGCTCTTTTGCACACCAGTATCTCTACCTGTACATGACCATCTGATCATTTATCACTCCAGTGTTAATCTGCAAAATTGTAATTATTTGCCTACCTCCTCATGTCTTTTGCACACAATGTATATAGACTCTTTTTTTTATTTTTTCTACTGTGTTATTGACTTGTTAATTGTTTACTCCATGTGTAACTCTGTGTTGTCTGTTCACACTGCTATGCGTTTATCTTGGCCAGGTCGCAGTTGTAAATGAGAACTTGTTCTCACTTGTATTTTTCTAATTTTGTCTGTCATAGTTGAAGTGTACCAATGATGAAAATTACAGGCCTCTCATCTTTTTAAGTGGGAGAACTTACACAATTGGTGGCTGACTAAATACTTTTTTGCCCCACTGTGTGCGTGCGTGCGTGCGTACGTACGTAAGCACGCACGCACATAGTGGGGCAAAAAAGTATTTAGTCAGCCACCAATTGTGTAAGTTCTCCCACTTAAAAAGATGAGAGGCCTGTAATTTGTATGTATGTATGTATGTATGTACGTACGCACGCACGCACGCACGCACACAGTGGGGCAAAAAACTATTTAGTCTGTACACCAATTGTGCAAAAAAGTATTTAGTCTGTACACCAATTGTGTAAGTTCTCCTACTTAAAAAGATGAGGCCTATAATTTGTACATACATACATACATACATACATACATACATACATACATACATACATATACCCACACATATATATATATATAAATATATACAGTATATCAAAAGTGAGTACACCCCTCACATTTTTGTAAATATTTGAGTATAACTTTTCATGTGACAACACTGAAGAAATGACACTTTGCTACAATGTAAAGTAGTGAGTGTACAGCTTGTATAACAGTGTAAATTTGCTGTCCCCTCAAAATAACTCAACACACAGCCATTAATGTCTAAACCGCTGGCAACAAAAGTGAGTACACAAGTGAAAATGTTCAAATTGGGCCCAAAGTGTCAATATTTTGTGTGGCCACCATCATTTTCCAGCACTGCCTTAACCCTCTTTTGGGCATGGAGTTCACCAGAGCTTCACAGGTTGCCACTGGAGTCCTCTTCCACTCCTCCATGACGACATCACGGAGCTGGTGGATGTTAGAGACCTTGCACTCCTCCACCTTCCGTTTGAGGATGCCCCACAGATGCTCAATAGGGTTTAGGTCTGGAGACATGCTTGGCCAGTCCATCACCTTTACCCTCAGCTTCTTTAGCAAGGCAGTGGTCGTCTTGGAGGTGTGTTTAGAGTCGCTATCATGTTGGAATACTGCCCTGTGGCCCAGTCTCCGAAGGGAGGGGATCATGCTCTGCTTCAGTATGTCACAGTACATGTTGGCATTCATGGTTCCCTCAATGAACTGTAGCTCCCCAGTACCGGCAGCACTCATGCAGCCCCAGACCATGACACTCCCACCACCATGCTCGACTGTAGGCAAGACACACTTGTCTTTGTACTCCTCACCTGGTTGCCGCCACACACGCTTGACACCATCTGAACCAAATAAGTTTATCTTGGTCTCATCAGACCACAGGACGTGGTTCCAGTAATCCATGTCCTTAGTCTGCTTGTCTTCAGCAAACTGTTTGCAGGCTTTCTTGTACATCATATTTAGAAGAGGCTTCCTTCTGGGACTATAGCAATGCAGACCAATTTGATGCAGTGTAGGGCATATGGTCTGAGCACTGACAGGCTGACCCCCCACCCCTTCAACCTCTGCAGCAATGCTGGCAGCACTCATACGTCTATTTCCCAATGTTCGACCATGGCGAGGCCTGTTCTGAGTGGGACCTGTCCAGTTAAACCGCTGTATGGTGTTGGTCACTGTGCTGCAGCTCAGTTTCAGGGTCTTGGCAATCTTCTTTTAGCCCAGGCCATCTTTATGTAGAGCAACAATTATTTTTTTCAGATCCTCAGAGAGTTCTTTGCCATGAGGTGCCATGTTGAACTTCCAGTGACCAGTCAGTGTGAGGTAGTGTGAGAGCATGATACCAAACACACCTGCTCCCCATTCACACCTGAGACCTTGTAACACTAACGAGTCACATGACACCGGGGAGGGAAAATGGCTAATAGGGCCCAATTTGGACATTTTCACTTAGGGGTGTACTCACTTTTGTTGCCAGCGGTTTAGACATTAATGACTGTTATACAAGCTGTACACTCACTACTTTACATTATAGCAAAGTGTCATTTCTTCAGTGTTGTCACATGAAAAGATATACTCAAATATTTACAAAAATGTGAGGGGTGTACTAATTTTTGTGATATACTGTATATATTTATATATGTATAAATAAACATTCATGTATATACACACACACACATACATATATATATATATATATATCAAGTTTATATATATATACATATATATATATACATCAAGTTTTGAAATGAGCTAAAGTAAAATACTTTTTTGATTTAAACAAAACTTTCCATATGTTTGCTCAAGGAAGAAGCGTTCAGAAAGTGACTGTTTGGACCTGAATGCCAAAACATTCAGGAGGTTGTGATGCTCAAAGTTGACCCATTGTGCATACCCCACCAGACCATGAGACATCAATGTATTCCTCACTGTAAAATATATATGGTTGAGTTTGACATCACCTAAAATCAAAACAATTTTATTATTGCTTTAAGTTTGTTAAACCTTTAACATAAATAATCTAAATAATCTCAGATTTTTATTTATTTGCATACGTTGTCGCTTAGACCCCATTTCATCTGAGGCTTTTGTCTTGTGCCCATTGGTTGAGACACAACATGCTCTTGAATACAGAGTTGGTGTCATTTCAATAATATAAATAGAATTCATAGAGGAATGGACTTATCCCTTCCCTTCAACATTGACATTTGTATTGAATTGAAATTTTAACTTAACTACTACCACAAAGATGACCGCCGGTACCACCCACTGTCAAATGTCAACTTAAACAGTCATGTATATTCTATATTTCTATGATTTCAATAGGTTTCCTATGGATGATTGACAGTATAATTGAAAACAACAGATATTCCCATTCAAGCCAACATTCTCTGATGTGTGGACCTCCAACCATCTTTGAGGTACCATTTGAAAGTTTATTAGCCCAAACATGACATCCATTCTGTATTCAAAAGCATAGTGTCTCATCCAAGTGGGCACAACACAAAAACCTTAGATGTAAATAGGGTGTAAGCTACAACATATGAGATTGTGAGTTTACGTATTTTTAGATAACTTACAGTTGAAGTCGGAAGTTTACATACACTTAGGTTGGAGTCATTAAAACTAGTTTTTCAACCACTCCATACATTTCTTGTTAAGTCGGTTAGGACGTCTACTCTGTGCATGACACAAGTAATTTTTCCAACAATTGTTTGCAGACAGATTATTTCACTGTATCACAATTCCAGTGGGTCAGAAGTTTACATACCTTGACTGTGCCTTTAAACAGCTTGGAATATTCCAGGAAATTTCATCATTGCTTTTGAAGCTTTTGATAGGCTAATTGACATCATTTTTCAAGACCTATTTTCAAACTCAGTACCTCTTTGCTTGACATCATGGAAAATCAAAAGAAATCAGCCAAGACCTCAGAAAAAAATTGTAGACCTCCACAAGTCTGGTTCATCCTTGGGAGCAATTTCCAAACGCCTGAAGGTACCACGTTCATCTGTACAAACAATAGTATGCCATGGGTCCATGCAGTCGTCATACAGCTCAGGAAGGAGACGCGTTCTGTCTCCTAGAGATGAACGTACTTTGGTACGAAAAGTGCAAATCAATCCCAGAACAGCAGCAAAGGACCTTGTGAAGATGCTGGAGGAAACAGGTACAAAAGTATCTATATCCACAGTAAAAATGAGTCCAATATCAACATAACCTGAAAGACCGCTCAGCAAGGAATAAGCCATCATGTTGTGGGGGTGCTTTGTTGCAGAAGGGACTGGTGCACTTCACAAAATAGATGGCATCTCGAGGCAGAAAAATTGTGGATATATTGAAACAACATCTCATAACATCAGTCAGGAAGTTAAAGCTTGGTCGCAAATGGGTCTTCCAAATGAACAATGACACCAGGCATACATCCAAAGTTGTGGCAAAATGGCTTAAGGACAACAAAGTCAAAGTATTGGAGTGGCCATCATAAAGCCCTGACCTCAATCCTATAGAACATTTGTGGGCAGAACTGAAAAAGCATGTGCGAGCAAGGAGACCTACAAACCTGATTCAGTTACACCAGCTCTGTCAGGAGGAATGGGCCAAAATTCACCCAACTTATTATGGGAAGCTTGTGGAAGGCTACCCAAAACGTTTGACCCAAGTTAAACAATTTATAGGCAATGCTACCAAATACTAATTGAGTGTATGTAAACTTCTGACCCACTGGGAATGTGATGAAAGAAATAACAGCTGAAATAAATCACTCTCTACTATTATTCTGATATTTCACATTCTTAAAATAAAGTGGTGATCCTAACTGACCTAAAACAGATAATTTTTACTAGGATTAAGTGTCAGGAATTGTGAAAAACTGAGTTTAAATGTATTTGGACAAGGTATATGTAAACTTCCATCTTCAACTATATGTTAAAGGTAAAAAGGACATTTTTTATACAAAACCTTTTCCCCAGAAATGACTTAATAGTTTGAAAGCCCTATTTGTAAGCTTTTAAATTATATCAAACTCAACTGTTTATTTTCCAGTGATAAAGACATGCATGTCTCATGTATGCTGTATGCTGGGCCTCGCAAAATGGGTCAACTTTGAGCACCTTGATAATAATACTAATACATTTCTTAAATGTCTATAGTGTTTTTCATAACAGTCTCAAAGTGCTTCAAAAGCAAAAAACAAACAAGTAATAGATCATCATGAGTAACTATAGTTAGGTCAACCAATAGATGCCAAGTCTTTTGAGTGCATGCATCCTCCAAAGAGAGGGACTGTTCATGACTTGATTCTAGGAAGTTGGTCAGGGAGATGCTTGATGAAGAGTCTGGTGATGATCATGTAAAGGGCTACTCTGGGAACCAGCCTGAGTCCTATAGCTACTGGACTTATCCTTCACAGAATATGCCACCCACTTGGGTGATGCCTCAGCAGCTCTTGGCACCAGAAAGGTCACCACACACAGTTTCTCTCTTAAAATGTATTGGTGTTCAGGTCCAAAAAGTTACTTTCTTGGCACTACTACAATGGGCAAATATGTATGGAAATTTTCATTCAAATCAAAAGGGTTGCTGTGAAAATTTGATTGAATTCAAATGGATTGACTCTATTATACGTTTGATATCTGTATCCAGCCAAGCTAAATGTGTCTTGATTACCCTAATTTCCATTGGCTTCTTTTACTCACAACAAAGCATTTTCATAAGTGTTTTAGGACAGGTGTGACTCTCCGACCACGTCCAAAGGCACATAGCTTTGGAGTCCGATAAAGTGCCTTAAATAAATATCTTTATCCTTTCCATCCTTATTCAGTTGTATTACCATGTTAAATATGATTCATTTTCATGTGACAGTCATCACATTTGTAATGGTAAAATCACAAAACAACAGAGATAGAGATTTCATTATCAACATCTTTGAGCTCATTCTTTTCCAATATACAAAAATGTCCCCCTAAAAAATATATACTGTACATACACCCATACACATCCCTAATTGTTTAGCGTGAGTGCAACAGCTGTGATTACAGCACAGTAATCATAATGATAGTGTCAGGCTCTGACAACACCTTCCCAGCATACAACAATCTGTTACCAATTAGGAGTGAGGAGGACATACCAGTAAACAACACACGTAAAACAAAACACTGACTGCAACACACACAGCACGAGGACGTATTGCAGTGATACTAAGTACTGTAATAGTCTAGGTCCTAGCGCAAATAAAACTTACAATAATGTAACTATGGTAAAGAACAGACATGTTTGTTTAAAAAGAGGGAGAGTGGGATCGCGCCGAGTCACTCACGCTAAAACACCCTGCCTGTCTATGTAATAATATAGCCTAGTCTTATAGCAGGCATTTACAGTTAACACTCATAGGCGTACAGGAATCTAACCCCCAATTTTGATGTTACAAGGACTATGCTCCAATAAAGTGAGCCATTGCACCCCCCCAGTCCTTCTCAAACCACATCCTGCAAATGAGTGTCTCCATATCTGCAGATCCTCTGACTGTAATAGCCAGTCAAGCAGTGGCTTGTCTGCACAGGAGCATTCTGCCTTAAGTGGAATAGGCTGGGGCATCATCCATCCATAGAGGGTAGAAGAAGTGATGGATAAGAGTGAAGACAGGAGATGAGTCCATCTGACTCACCATGTGAGCCGTGATAAAAGATCCAGCTGTAATAGGAGATGCCTGATAAGGGTGGGGCACTGCATGTGGCGCCGCCCAAGGACAGGGATATTAGCTATCAAGATACAGTGTGACGACTACTGAGAAACAGCATGTACTACAGTAAAATGTACATAGGAATGTGACCATTTGCATGCATGTGAGGATAGACTACAGTACATGCATCGATGTAATGTGTATTTGCATAGTTATGTTTGTATCAGGGTGTGCACCATTTTGAGTGTACTGTATTTACAGTATTTGTGTGGTGGTTGATTAAGAGTCCTAGATTGAAGTTGGCAAGCTAGATTAAGTTGTATAGCGTGTACCTTAATGATTTTCTCCCTCTAAGAATGTATTGTGTGTAATGGCAGGGCTTGTAAAAAACACTAAACCATCAGTTGTGGTTGGACCAGCCAGCTCCCTGCATTATGAGAGTTTGAGATCACAGGGAGCGACAGCCTCAGGGCTTATCTCAGTCAGAGGCACAAAGACAGATGAAGAGAGAGAGCTAGAGAGAAAGAGAGCAAGAGAGAGTGTATAGCCACACCACACCCATCGCTCACATGCCCCTAACACAGAGACACAATGTTCTCTTCCTTCACCACACACTCCTTCCTGGCTCTCTCACAGTCATTGCATGGCAGAGATTAGTTTTAGCGTTCCAAATTCCGCGAGGGGGGTTGTGTGTATGACTTGGCTGTCTGACAGAGTCAACAGGAGTTTGTGCTTGGTTGTTACAGTTTTTACTGTTAATGAAGCACTTTTAGTTTGATTATGGGGATTAACTCACACATACAGGTCCATGAACATTGCTCACAGGCAAACATGAAAAGCATGTGATACGGAAGAACATCCCATATACATATATGCTCGTATCCAAGATGGCGTAGCAGTCAGACGTCTTTGTCCTGTCGTGTCCCTTGTATATATCGTTTTACATATTTTTCGTCACATATCCTTTAAAATATTTTGCTAAACCAAATCATCTAACTACTCTCCTGCAACCCACCTCACCCAATGTGGTGTGGATCAGCTTTTTTTCCCTAAAGTATTTATATTTACTTCGGATCTGGAATCCCTCAACTGAAGCTAGCCAGCTAACTACAAGATATCAGTCAGCAAACCATTGCCAGCGGTCATCAGCGAACCTTCAGCTCGGAAAGCTCTCGCCAGATTGAACAACGTTACTCTAACCAGAGCATTAACAGACCTGTTATTTTTATCCCCGGATTCCTACCGCAAACTGAACATTTACATCTGGATCTTCACAACTAGCTAACCGCAATCCCGGATGACTACTGCTGGCTAGCGTTTCCATCCCAGAGTAAGCACCAATTTAGCTTGGAGCTAGCCCAGCCAGGGCTCCTGTGCTACCACCGAAGCATACTCCAGGGCTACAATATTGGCCTGCTTGCTACCTAGAGCTACTTGGAACCCTACTAATTCCACGACAGGTCTATCGACGTCACCGTACGAAGAGGCAAAAACAGACTTATCCCCATCGTGACACCCCCCCCCCCCAACCAATGGCTAACTTTCTAGCCCCTGCCATCTGCTTGCTTGCTAACCCGGTCTGCTAACTGCTAAACTGCCGGGCCCTGGTCTGCTAACTGCTAGCTTGCCTGCCCGGTCTGCTAACTGCTAGCCCTTGCTAATTGCTTGCTTGCTAACCCGGTCTGCTAACTGCTAGCTTGCCTGCCCGGTCTGCTAACTGCTAGCCCATGCTAACTGCTTGCTTGCTAACCCGGCCTGCTAACTTGCCCTGGTCTACTAGTTGCTAGCTTGTTTAGCTCCGGCCTACTAACTGTTAGCCTGCTAACTGTCTGAATCGCCGTGTCCCCAGCCAGCCCAACCACTCACTGGACCCATATGTTCACTTGGCTACGCATGCCTCTCTCTAATATCAATATGCCTTGTCCATTACTGTCCTGGTTAGTGATTACTGTCTTATTTCACTGTAGAGCCTCTAGCCCTGCTCAATATGCCTTAACCAACCATGTTGTTCCACCTCCTACATATGCGATGACATCACCTGGTTTAAACATCTCTAGAGACTATATCTCTCTCTTCATTACTCAATGCCTAGGTTTACCTCCAATGTACTCACATCCTACCTTACCTTTGTCTGTACACTATGCCTTGAATATATGCTATCGTGCCCAGAAACCTGCTCCTTTTACTCTATGTTCTGAAAGTGCTAGACGGCCAGTTCGTATAGTCTTTAGCCGTACCCTTATCCTACTTCTCCTCTGGTGATGTGGAGGTTAATCCAGGTCCTGCAGTGCCTAGCTCCACTCCCACCCCCCAGGTGCTCTCATTTGTTGACTTCTGTAAACATAAAAGCCTTGGTTTCATGCTTAACATTAGAAGCCTACTCCCTAAGTTTGTTTTACTCACTGCTTTAGCACACTCTGCCAACCCAGATGTTTTAGCCGTGTCTGAATCCTGGTTTAGGAAAACCACCAAAACCCCTGAAATCTCCATTGCTAACTATAACATTTTCCGCCAAGATAGAACTGCCAAAGGGGGCGGTGTTGCAATCTACTGCAAAGATAGAAAGTAATACAGAACTCTGCAGGCTAAGTCTGTACCCAAACAATTTGAGCTTCTACTTCTAAAAATTCACCTTTCTAGAAACAAGTCTCTCACTGTTGTCACTTGCTATATACCTCCCTCTGCCCCCAGCTGTGCCCTCGATACTATATGTGAACTGATTGCCCCCCCATCTATCTTCTGAGCTCGTGCTACTAGGTGACCTAAACTGGGACATGCTTAGCACCCCGGCCATCCTACAAACTAAGCTTGATGCCCTCAATCTCACACAAATTATCAATGAACCTACCAGGTACAACCCCAAATCAGTAAACACGGGCACCCTCATAGATGTCATCCTAACTAATTCACCCTCCAAATACACCTCTGCTGTTTTAAATCAAGATCTCAGTGATCACTGCCCCATTGCCTGCATCCGTAATGGGTCTGCAACCAAACAACCACCCCTCATCACTGTCAAACACTCCCTGAAACACTTCTGCGAGCAAGCCTTTCTAATCGACCTGGCCGGGGTATCCTGGAATGACATTGACCTCATCCCGTCAGTAGATGATGCCTGGCTATTCTTTAAAAGTGCCTTCCTCACCATCTTAAATAAGTATGCCCCTCTAAAAAAATGTTTGAACTAGGAATAGATATAGTCCTTGGTTCACGCCAGACCTGTCTGCCCTTGACCAGCACAAAAACATCCTGTGGCATTCTGCATTAGCATCGAATAGCCCCCCGTGATATGCAACTTTTCAGGGAAGTTAGGAACAAATATACACAGGCAGTTAGAAAAGCTAAGGCAAGCTTTTTCAAACAGAAATGTGCATCCTGTAGTACTAACTCAAAAAGGTTCTGGGACACTGTAAAGTCCATGGAGAATAAGAGCACCTCCTCCCAGCTGCCCACTGCTCTGAGGCTAGGAAACACTGTCACCACCGATAAATCCACTACAATTGAGAATTTCAATAAGCATTTCTCTACGGCTGGCCATGCTTTCCACATGGCTACCCCTACCCCGGTCAACTGCCCGGCACCCTCCACAGCAACCCGCCAAATCTCCCACCATTTCTCCTTTACCCAAATCCAGATAGCCAATGTTCTGAAAGAGCTGCAAAATCTGGACCCCTACAAATCAGCCGGGCTAGACAATCTGGACCCTCTCTTTCTAAAATTATCTGCCGAAATTGTTGCAACCCCTATTACTAGCCTGTTCAACCTCTTTCGTATCGTCTGAGATTCCCAAAGATTGGAAAGCTGCCGTGGTCATCCCCCTCTTCAAAGGAGGTGACACTCTAGACCCAAACTGCTACAGACCTATATCTATCCTACCCTGTCTTTAAGGTCTTCGAAAGCCAAGTTAAACAGATCACTGACCATTTCGAATCCCACCATACCTTCTCCGCTATGCAATCTGGTTTCAGAGCTGGTCATGGGTGCACCTCAGCCACGCTCAAGGTTCTAAAAGACATCATAACCGCCATCGATAAGAGACATTACTGTGCAGCCGTATTCATCGACCTGGCCAAGGCTTTCGACTCTGTCAATCACAACATTCTTATTGGCAGACTCGACAGCCTTGGTTTCTCAAATGATTGCCTCGCCTGGTTTACCAACTACTTCTCTGATAGAGTTCAGTGTGTCAAATCGGAGGGCCTGTTGTCTGGACCTCTGACAGTGTCTATGGGTGTGCCACAGGGTTCAATTCTCGGGCCGACTCTCTTTTCTGTATACATCAATGATGTTGCTCTTGCTGCTGGTGATTCTCTGATCCACCTCTACGCAGACGACACCATTTAGTGTTAACTAACCGGCAGGGTAGCCTAGTGGTTAGAGCGTTGGACTAGTAACCGGAAGGTTGCGCGTTCAAACCCCCGAGCTGACAAGGTACAAATCTGTCATTCTGCCCCTGAACAGGCAGTTAACCCACTGTTCCTAGGCCGTCATTGAAAATAAGAAATTGTTCTTCACTGACTTGCATGGTTAAATAAAGGTCAAATAAAAAAATTAAAAACTCCAGATGAGCTTCAATGCCATACAACTCTCCTTCCGTGGCCTCCAACTGCTCTTAAACGCAAGTAAAACTAAATGCATGCTTTTCAATCGATTGCTGCCCACACTTGCTCGCCCGTCCAGCATCACTACTCTGGACGGCTCTGAGAATACGTGGACAACTACAAATACCTAGGTGTCTGGTTAGACTGTAAACTCTCCTTCCAGACTCATATTAAGCATCTCCACTACAAAATTAAATCTAGAATTGGCTTCCTATATCGCAACAAAGCATCCTTCACTCATGCTGCCAAACATACCCTCGTAAAACTGACCATCCTACCGATCCTCGACTTCGGTGATGGGGGCTATTTTATAGATGACAACACTCTACTCAACAAACTGGATGCAGTCTATCACAGTGCCATCCATTTTGTCACCAAAGCCCCATACACTACCCACCATTGCGACCTGTACGCTCTCGTGTTGGTTGGCCCTCGCTTCATACTCGTCGCCAAACCCACTGGCTACAGGTTATCTACAAGTCTCTGCTAGGTAAAGCCCCGCCTTATATCAGCTCACTGGTCACCATAGCAGCACCCACACGTAGCACGCGCTCCAGCAAGTATATCTCACTGGTCACCCCCAAAGCCAATTCCTCCTTTGGTCGTCTTTCCTTCCAGTTCTCTGCTGCCCATGACTGGAACGAATTGCAAAAATCTCTGAAGCTGGAGACTCACATCTCCCTCACTAGCTTTAAGCACCAGCTGTCAGAGCAGTTTACAGATCACTGCACCTGTTCTTAGCCTATCTGTAAACAGCCCATCTACCTACTTCATCCCCATACTGGTATTTATTTATTTATTTTGCTCCTTTGCACCCCAGTATCTCTACCCACACATTCATCTTCTGCTGATCTACCATTCCAGTGTTTAATTGCTACATTGTAATTACTTCGCCACCATGGCCTATTTATTTCCTTAACTTACCTCATTTGCACTCACTGTACATAGACTTTTTGTTTTCTTTTGTTCTACTGTATTATTGACTGTATGTTTTGTTTATTCCATGTGTAACTCTGTGTTGTTGTATGTGTCGAATTGCTACGCTTTATCTTGGCCAGGTCACAGTTGCAATTGAGAACTTGTTCTCAACTAGCCTACCTGGTTAAATAAAGGTGAAATTAAACAATTTAAAATACAAACACAAAATACAAAGTCCCATCCAACCAAGTTTGTTCTGAATCCCTTAGTATATGTTCAATCTAGCTTCAAGACACACTGAACTTTAGCTTTAAAACATAAACCGCAGGCTTCAAAATATAATAGGCAAGCTTTGTTTTAATAAATATATGTTGGGAAATATATGAACATGAATACACTTATACTTGTAAATGTGAGGTCCTTTTATCTAACTTTATATTTACAGCCTGATAAATGTACCCACATGTAAGTTAAAAGGGAGGCACCTATAAGTCTAGAGGCACAGATGCCTGGGGCCTGTACCACCCACATGAACAAAATACTACAGTTTACTATTGAATACTACAGTATTTACTACATAATTCTGTAGTATACTATACTACACACTGTAGTATCCCTTGATCATGTTTAGTGCTTACTATAGAATGTTGTAGTATACTGTAGAATACTATAGTATTCTCAAGGAGAAAGCCTGCACCTCTATGTCAAAGATAGTAAAACAAAAACATATAGTAAATACTACAGTAATGTCCGCAAAAAACATTGCAATAAATACTACAGTAAATATTACAGTATACTACAATCTGCTCAAACACTACATTAATTACCATAGTGTATAAGGCAAAGTTCAGTATCTGCAAATTCTGTCAAAAATATTTCATATTTTGTAATGTCCGTGTGTAATATCTGCTTCATGTGGAATTTAGTTTCCTGACACAAGCCAGACTTTCAGAATAATTCATGAAGTACCAAAAATTACTCACTTTGAAGTCAGATTTTGAAGTGAAATATTTTATGTAGTTCCTGCACTTTGCCTTTGTAGGGCAGTACAGTTATTTTACTACACTATTTATAATATAGTTACCTGTAAATTCTACAGTATACTGCTAGTATTCAGAAAATACTAGTATTCACACTGTAGTGTTTTTGCAGACTTTACTGTGAATAGTACAATAAATTCTACAAAAACTAATATATACACTGAACAAATATATAAAACGCAACAATTTTTAAGATTTTACTGAGTTTCAGTTCTTTGCTTACCGCCCCAATAGCTACACAGACGATGCAATCGCCATCGCACTGCCCCATCTCATCTGGACAAGAGGATACCTATGTAAGAATGCTGTTCATTGATTATAGCTCAGCATTCAACACCATAGTACCCTCCAAGCTCATCATTAAGCTCAAGGCCCTGGGTCTGAACACCGCCCTGTGCAACTGGGTCCTGTACTTCCCGACGGGCCACCCATAGGTGGTGAAGGTAGGAAACAACACCTCCACTTCGCTTATCCTCAACACTGTGGCCCCACAAGGGTGCTTGCTCAGCCCTCTCCTGTACTCCCTGTTCACCCATGACTGCAAAGCCACGCACGCCTCCAACTCAATCATCAAGTTTGCAGACGACACAACAGTAGGCTTGATTAACAACAATGACGAGACAGCCTATGGGGAGGAGGTGAGAGCGCTGGGAGTGTGGTGCCAGGAAAATAACCTCTCACTCAACATCAACATAACAAAAGAGATGATCGTGGACTTCAGGAAACAGCAGAGGGAGCACCCCCCTATCCACATCGACGGGACAGTAGTGGAGAAGGTGGAAAGCTTCAAGTTCCTCGGCATACACCTCACTGACAAACTAAAAAGATAATCAAGGACAACCACCACCCGAGCCACTGCCTGTTTACCCCACTATCATCCAGAAGGTGAGGTCAGCACAGGTGCATCAAAGTCTAAAAAACAGCTTCTATCTCAAGGCCATCAGACTGTTCAATAGCCATCACTAGAACATCCATATATTTATATATTCTTAATTCCATTCCTTTACTTAGATGTGTGTGTGTGTATATATGTTGTGAAATTTATAGATATAACTTGTTAGATATTACTGCACTGTCGGAGCAAGAAAGACAAGCATTTCTCTACACCCGTAATAACATCTGCTCAACATGTGTATGTGACCAATAACATTTTATTTGATTACAGTGCCCTCGGAAAGTATTCAGACCTTTTGTTACGTTACATTATTCTAAAATGGATTAAATATTTTTTTCCCCCTCATCAATCGACACAAAATATCCCATAATGACAAAGCAAAAAGGTTTTGCAAATTTGTAAAACCTATGAAGTGAAATCTCACATTTACATAGTGTATTCGGAAAATATTCAGACCCCTTCACTTTTTCCACGTTTTGTTACATTACATCCTTGGTCTAAAATATATTAAATAAATAAAAAATCCTCACGACAAAGCGAAAACATGTTTCTATAATTTTTTGCAAATGTATTCAAAATAAAACACAAAAATACCTTATTTACATAAGTATTCAGACCCTTTGCTATGAAACTCGAAATTGAGCTCAGGTGTCCACCTGTGGTAAATTGAAGTGATTGGGCATGATTTGGAAAAGGCACATACCTGTCTATATAAAAAGGTCCCACAGTTGACAGTGCATGTCAGAGCAAAAACCAAGCCATGAGGTTGAAGGGACTGTCCGTAGAGCTCCAAGACAGAAATGTGTCGAGGCACAGGTCTGGGGAAGGGTATCAAAAATGTCTGCAGCATTGAAGGTCCCCAAGAACACAGTAGCCTCCATCATTCTTAAATGGAAGAGGTTTGGAACCACCAAGACTCTTCCTAGAGCTGGGCCCTGCGAAACTGAGCAATCGCGGGAGAAGGGCCATGGTCAGGCCCCCCTGCTGGCGGGGCCAGCCCCCAGTGGTGGACAGAGGTTGGTAGCTGGCCCACCATGGTGCAGGAAGCCTGGAGGTTGACCTTTTTTCTTTATGATTTTTTAAATGTATTTAATTTTAAGACTGGAAATACCAAGGTCATTTATTTTTATTTGATACAGTTGAAGTCGGAAGTTTACATTTAAACTCAGTTTTTCACAATTCCTGACATTTAATCCTAGGAACAATTCCCTGTCTTAGGTCAGCTAGGATCACCACTTTATTTTAAGAATGTGAAATGTCAGAATAATAGTAGAGAGAATGATTTATTTAAGCTTTTATTTATTTCATCACATTCCCAGTGGGTCAGCAGTTTACATACACTCAATTAGTATTTGGTAGTATTGCCTTTAAAATTGTTTAACTTGGGTCAAACGTTTCGGGTAGCCTTCCACAAGCTTCCCACAATAAGTTGGGTGAATTTTGTCCCATTCCTCCTGACAGAGCTGATGTAACCGAGTCAGGTGTGCAGGCCTCCTTGCTCGCACATGCTTTTTCAGTTCTGCCCACAAGTTTTCTATAGGATTTGAGGTCAGGGCTTTGTGATGGCCACTCCAATACCTTGACTTTGTTGTCCTTAAGCCATTTTGCCACAACTTTGGAAGTATGCTTGGGGTTATTGTCCATTTGGAAGACCCATTTGCGACCAAGCATTAACTTCCTGACTGATGTCTTAAGATGTTGGTTCAATATATCCACATCATTTTACTGCCTCATGATGCCATCTATTTTGTGAAGTGTACCAGTTCCTCCTGCAGAAAAGCACCACCACAACATGATGCTGCCACCCCCATGCTTCACGGTTGGGATAGTGTTCTTCAGCTTGCAAGCCTCCCCCTTTCTCCTCCAAACATAACGATGGTCATTATGGCAAAACAGTTCTATTTTTGTTTCATCAGACCAGAGGACATTTATCAAAAAAGTACGATCTTTGTCACCATGTGCAGTTATAAACCGTAGTCTGGCTTTTTTTAAAGGCGGTTTTGGAGCAGTGGCTTCTTCCTTGCTGAGCGACCTTTCAGGTTATGTCGCTATATATCCTTTCAACCAAGGTGGCATAGCAGTTCAGACGTCTTTTGTCCTCGTCTTGTCGTGTCCTGTATAGATATATATAGATATATATAGATATATATATAGATATATATATATATATATATATACACAACTTTTTCACATACATTTTATTTTTATTTTCCATCAACTCATCTTCAAAACACTCTCCTGCAACCCGCCTCACCAATGTATATTTATAAAAAAGTATTATTTACCTCAGATCTGTAATCCTCCAAGAAGCTAGCCAGAAACTCCAAGAAGCTAGCCTGAAACTAGCCAGAAGCTAATCCAGAAGCTAATCCAGAAGCTAGTTCAGAAGCTAGTTAGCTCCTCTACTGGCAAATCGTTTCAGCTAACCACGGTTTGTGGTCATCAGCTATCCTTTAGCTCGAAAATCTATCGCCAGTTCTGTACGGTGCAGCGCGGCTCGGAACGGAACATACCGGACCAATTTTTCTCTCCATGTCCCTGGATTTCGACTGCTCTCTGGACATTCATACCCGGATCTCACAGCTAGCTAGCTGCTATTCCGTGTGACTATCGGCCTTCGTCGATTCCGGAGCAAACATCAATTATTCCGGAGCTAGCAAGCTCCGTCAATCACTCCTGAGTTCCATCAATCACACCTGGGCTGCAGTCACCTATCCGGACCCGTTTTACTGCCTTCGCGGAGCCCCACCGGGCCTTCACAACTGGACTGCCGACGTTATCTACCCGAAGGAGTTATTCGGCTGGCTCCTCCGTCGCGACGTTACCTGAACGCCCATCTGCGGCCTGCTAACCGTTAGCTGTCTTACCGGCTGCTATCTGAATAGACAATCGGACAATTTATTAATTTTTTTATTATTATTATTATGTTTTCTTCTTGGGCCTCTATAACTATATCTATTGTTTTTATTTTTGTTGTTGTTGTGTGATTTGGATTAATCCCCTCTACCACACGGAACCCCACTAATCTACTGACGGAACGCAAGAGGTGGCTAACAACAGACCTCCATCCTATGCTAGCTTGCTACCGATGCCCTGGCTAGCTGTCTAAATCACCAACCAACCTCTCCACTCACCGGACCCTTTTGATCACTCGACTAAGCATGCCTCTCCTTAATGTCAATATGTCTTGTCCATTTCTGTTCTGGTTAGTGTTTATTGGCTTATTTCACTGTAGAGCCTCTAGTCCTGCTCACTATACCTTATCCAACCTATTAGTTCCACCACCCACACATGCAATGACATCTCCTGGTTTCAACGATGTTTCTAGAGACAATATCTCTCTCTTCATCACTCAATACCTAGGTTTACCTCCACTGTATTCACATCCTACCATACATTTGTCTGTACATTATACCTTGATGCTATTTTATCGCCCCCAGAAACCTCCTTTTACTCTATGTTCCAGACGTTCTAGACGACCAATTCTCATAGCTTTTAGCCGTACCCTTATTCTACTCCTCCTATGTTCCTCTGGCGATGTAGAGGTGAATCCAGGCCCTGCAGTGCCTAGCTCCACTCCTATTCCCCAGGCGCTCTCTTTTGACGACTTCTGTAACCGTAATAGCCTTGGTTTCATGCATGTTAACATTAGAAGCCTCCTCCCTAAGTTTGTTCTATTCACTGCTTTAGCACACTCTGCCAACCCAGATGTTCTAGCTGTGTCTGAATCCTGGCTTAGGAAGACCACCAAAAATTCAGACATTTTAATTCCAAACTACAACATTTTCAGACAAGATAGAACTGCCAAAGGGGGCGGTGTTGCAATCTACTGCAAAGATAGCCTGCAGAGTTCTGTCCTACTATCCAGGTCTGTACCCAAACAATTTGAACTTCTACTTTTAAAAATCCACCTCTCTAAAAACAAGTCTCTCACCGTTGCCGCCTGCTATAGACCACCCTCTGCCCCCAGCTATGCTCTGGACACCATATGTGAACTGATTGCCCCCCATCTATCTTCAGAGTTCGTGCTGCTAGGCGACCTAAACTGGAACATGCTTAACACCCCAGCCATCCTACAATCTAAACTTGATGCCCTCAATCTCACACAAATTATCAATGAACCTACCAGGTACCTCCCCAAAGCCTTAAACACGGGCACCCTCATAGATATCATCCTAACCAAGATCTCAGCGATCACTGCCTCATTGCCTGCATCCGTAATGGGTCAGCGGTCAAACGACCTCCACTCATCACTGTAAAACGCTCCCTGAAACACTTCTGCGAGCAGGCCTTTCTAATCGACCTGGCTGGGGTATCCTGGTAGGATATTGATCTCATCCCGTCAGTAGAGGATGCCTGGATATTTTTTTTAAATGCCTTCCTAACCATCTTAAATAAACATGCCCCATTCAAGAAATTTAGAACCAGGAACAGATATAGCCCTTGGTTCTCCCCAGACCTGACTGCCCTTAACCAACACAAAAACATCCTATGGCGTTCTGCATTAGCATCGAACAGCCCCCGTGATATGCAGCTGTTCAGGGAGACAGCAGACTCGACAGCCTTGGTTTCTCAAATGATTGCCTCGCCTGGTTCACCAACTACTTCTCTGATAGAGTTCAGTGTGTCAAATCGGAGGGTCTGCTGTCCGGACCTCTGGCAGTCTCTATGGGGGTGCCACAGGGTTCAATTCTTGGACCGACTCTCTTCTCTGTATACATCAATGAGGTCGCTCTTGCTGCTGGTGAGTCCCTGATCCACCTCTACGCAGACGACACCATTCTGTATACTTCTGGCCCTTCTTTGGACACTGTGTTAACAACCCTCCAGGCAAGCTTCAATGCCATACAACTCTCCTTCCGTGGCCTCCAATTGCTCTTAATTACAAGTAAAACTAAATGCATGCTCTTCAACCGATCGCTACCTGCACCTACCCGCCTGTCCAACATCACTACTCTGGACGGCTCTGACTTAGAATACAACTACAAATACTTAGGTGTCTGGCTAGACTGTAAACTCTCCTTCCAGACCCATATCAAACATCTCCAATCCAAAGTTAAATCTAGAATTGGCTTCCTATTTCGCAACAAAGCATCCTTCACTCATGCTGCCAAACATACCCTTGTAAAACTGACCATCCTACCAATCCTCGACTTTGGCGATGTCATTTACAAAATAGCCTCCAATACCCTACTCAACAAATTGGATGCAGTCTATCACAGTGCAATCCGTTTTATCACCAAAGCCCCATATACTACCCACCATTGTGACCTGTACGCTCTCGTTGGCTGGCCCTCGCTTCATACTCGTCGCCAAACCCACTGGCTCCATGTCATCTACAAGACCCTGCTAGGTAAAGTCCCCCCTTATCTCAGCTCGCTGGTCACCGTAGCATCTCCCACCTGTAGCACACGCTCCAGCAGGTATATCTCTCTAGTCACCCCCAAAACCAATTCTTTCTTTGGCCGCCTCTCCTTCCAGTTCTCTGCTGCCAATGACTGGAACGAACTACAAAAATCTCTGAAACTGGAAACACTTATCTCCCTCACTAGCTTTAAGCACCAACTGTCAGAGCAGCTCACAGATTACTGCACCTGTACATAGCCCACCTATAATTTAGCCCAAACAACTACCTCTTTCCCAACTGTATTTAATTTTTATTTATTTATTTTGCTCCTTTGCACCACCTTATTTTTTATTTCTACTTTGCACATTCTTCCATTGCAAAACTACCATTCCAGTATTTTACTTGCTATATTGTATTTACTTTGCCATCATGGCCTTTTTTGCCTTTACCTCCCTTCTCACCTCATTTGCTCACATTGTATATAGACTTGTTTATACTGCATTATTGACTGTATGTTTGTTTTTACTCCATGTGTAACTCTGTGTCGTTTTATCTGTCGAACTGCTTTGCTTTATCTTGGCCAGGTCGCAATTGTAAATGAGAACTTGTTCTCAACTTGCCTACCTGGTTAAATAAAGGTAAAATAAAATAAATATAGGACTCGTTTTACTGTGGATATAGATACTTTTGTACCCGTTTCCTCCAGCATCTTCACAAGGTCCTTTGCTGTTGTTCTGGAATGGATTTGCACTTTTCGCACCAAAGTACGTTCATCTCTAGGAGACAGAAAGCATCTCCTTCCTGAGCGGTATGACCGCTGTGTGGTCCCATGGTGTTTATACTTGCATACTATTATTTGTACAGATGAATGTGGTACCTTAGTGCATTTGGTTCATCCTTGGGAGCACTTTCCAGAGTTGTGGAGGCCTACAATTTTTTTTTGAGGTCTTGGCTGATTTTGATTTTCCCATGATGTCAAGCAAAGAGGAACTGAGTTTGAAGGTAGGCCTTGAAATGCATCCACAGGTACACCTCCAATTGACTGAATTGATTAGCCTATCAGAAGCTTCTAATGCCATGACATCATTTTCTAGAATTTTTCCAGCTGTTTAAAGGCACAGTCAACTTAGTGTATGTAAACTTCTGACCCACTGAAATTGTGATACAGTGAACTAAGTGAAGTAATCTGTCTGTAAACAATTGTTGGAAAAATGACTTGTCATGCACCAAGTAGATGTCCTAACCGACTAACCAAAACTATAGTTTGTTAACAAGAAATTTGTGGAGTGGTTGAAAATAGAGTTTTAATGACTCCAACCTAAACTTCTGAATTCAATTGTATATCCTAATTGTAGAGGTGACTTAACTGTTATATAGTGCATCCCTTGTTCGCACTATACTAATCGAAATGATTAGCTTTTAATATAAAACTTAATAAATATGAATAGATGTATTATATGGCTAGGATAAAGGATTATATAACTAAAAACCTGCCTAGGTTCTCTATTGGAATAGGCCTGTATGATTTAAAAATAATTGCCCTTTCACATTTTAAAAACAATTACTCTCAACATAAAAAATGTAAGATATGATTATTCTTCTGATACACACAGGCAAATGGATGGATTAGGTATTGTCAACCGGGTTGTTGTCTCTCGTGTGCGTGGGCTGGTTAACACTGGGATAAAGTGATTAAAGTTAATGGTAATTGGCTTATGGAAGCACTTCTCTAAGCGAGAGAAAGGTATATTACATATTTCTATATAAGCTAGTTATGCTACCTTCTATATTCTTGATCCTAATGATATAGGCCTAGCTGTAAAACAGCAACAAACCCTGGAATAAAAAAATCTATGTGTAGGGTGGAGAGAGGGTTGGTTTTACAGGTTTACTTGCTCTGGATTGTCAGTACTGCATGGGTTCTTGGTTGTCGTGGTGTGGCTCTGTCGGAATTGTGAGTTGAACTTGTGAGTTGAACTTGAGTTTGCCTTCACATAAGGGAGTGCCCGGGGTTGACTTGCGGTCGGCTCTGGCACAGCCATCAGCTTAGGTATCCTCATAGATAATTATGTTATCATGGAACTGCCCAAATTTCCGTCTAGCCAACACCAATTGGCTGCCAAGGGTTTGCCTTAGGATGCAAAGGAGCATCATGAGTCAGAGAGATGGTCTGATGGTCTTAGTAACAGACCTAGATATGGGGGAGGTTTTAGTGTGTGGAATATTAGGACAATTGGAGGTTTACAAAGTTGCAGCTACAGTATGCTTAACAGTGGAAACGATTATGGTACAGCAATATTGACACTTAATCATCATTGTGCTTTTTAATGGTAAGTTTACAAACATTGGTTGTGGTAAGTATAATTGAAACTGGGTATCATTATGGTAAGTGGGGAAATAAGTATAGCAAGTTATGAATGTAATGGCTTAGCAGCATACCACCCTGCATCCCACGGTTGGCTTGCTTCTGAAGCTAAGCAGGGTTGGTCCTGGTTGGTCCCTAGATGGGAGACCAGATGGTGTTGGAAGGCCAGTAGGAGGCCCTCTTTCCTCAGGTCTATAAAAAAATGCCCCAGGACACTGCCCTGTGTAGGGTGCAATCTTTCGGATGGGATGTTAAATGGGTGTCCTGACTCTCTGTGGTCACTAAAGCTCCCATGGCACTTATCGTAAGAGTGGGGATTTTAACCCTGGTGTCCTGGCTAAATTCCCAAGCTGTCCCGCATACCATCATGGTCAACTAATCATCTCCAGCTTACAATTGACTCATTCATCCCTGTAACCATACCCCGGGTTGTTGCTGTAAATGAGAATGTGTTCAGTCAACTTACCTGGTAAAATAATGGTTAAATAAAATATACATTTTTACATGGCTAAAAGAGAGAATATAATATATATTGTTTACAGGAAACTCATTCAACAAATATAGATGAGTTTGGGTGGAAAAAGACTGGGAAGGAGAAAAATATTTTTGTCATGGTCAAAGAAACTCAAATTAATATACATTTTGATCCGAATGTGCAAACTGTGCAAACTGATCCGCAAGGAAGATGGATTATTTTAAAATATGCTATTGGATCAAAAACAGATCTGGCTAATTAATCTATATGGGCCAAATAATGATGATCCACAATTTTTCGAAAATATATATAATAATCTATTGAGCTCACAAGCAACGGAAGAATCTATTATTATGGTGGGAGATTATAATACGGTTTTAAGTACCTCAATGGATCGTAAAGGAAATCATTCTACAAACTATCACCCTCAAGCACTTAAGGAGATAACAAAGATCATGGATACATTAGAACTTGTGCATAAACAATTGAAAAACCATGACCTAGTGAGATATACATGGAGGCTTAAATCAAGCTAGCCGTCTTGATTACTTCCTAATCTCGTTCTTGCTGGCATCAAAAGTTTTATTAGGAGACCAAATGCGATCGGACCACCATCTAATTGGCCTCCATATAACTATTGCAGAATTGGAATTTTAATCTAAGCCTATTGGATGACAATATGTTCTTAACTAAGACGAAATAATTCAGAATTGACTTTGTTTGGACAACATAGGTACAGCAGATCCCCTTATTGTATGGGACACTTTCAATACAATACTCATTAAAACAAAAGCAGTTTAGGTCAAAAGAGACTAATAAAGGAATAGAGGAAGTAACAGTGCAGGTAGATGGTAATGGAAACTGTACTATAGAGGCACAAAATAGGTTAGAGGAATAACAAAAATAAATGGAGGTACTTATTCAAGAATGATCAAGTGTAATGTATTACAAAAATAAAGCGAATATGATATAAAAGGGGGAAAATTTTGAAGCATGTTTTCTTTTCAGTCTCCGACATTTTCACTGAATGATGTTAACTGTAAAGATTTCTTTCCCAATAATAATAATAATATAAAAATAACACATTTACAGAAAGATTGACCGCTTCAAAATGGAGATAGCCTCAATGGCGCTGCCCGTGCTGTTACAGGCACTATAAATGGCACAGATAAAGATTAGTCCTCTATCTAATCTATGGTTTGAATAAACTAAAATGAGCAGTTTTCTTATGAGTTTAAAAAAACATGGCATACTAGCTCCATCCTGGTGGCATAGTGGACTAATTCAATGGACAGACAACAGAATATCATATAGGTTTGAATCTCACTGATGCAGTGTCACAATCCCCCAAACAATGTTTTGTATGATTAATGCCTAAGCAAAGGAATTTCCATGTCTGCTAGGAGTTCAAAACAGTTAACCTAAGCTAGCAGTATTATTAAAAGTCTTGCTGAAACATGATGTTCACTTCCATTCTCAGAACATTTAAAAAAAGTTATCGGTGAGGAAACTTATGGCTTCGTTCACAGAACCAATGGGAAACCAAAAACACATGTTCCCACAACTTCCAAGGAACCAAATGTGCTAGCTGGGCTCTTAAGTTAGTAGCAAATTACCCAAACTCTTCATATTGGGCTATTAAAAGCAATGGAAGATTTACATATACACACACTCATCTCAAGGCAGAAAAACCATGCTGTTCATAAGAGTGTTAAGCTCCATTCTTTAGCCAAAACAACAAATGGTTTACAACAGCACAAGAAAATCATTTTTATTTTATTTAACTAGGCATGTCAGTTAAGAACAAATTCTTATTTACAATGACAGCCTACACCAGACGTTGCTGGGCCAATTGCGCGCTGCCCTACGGGACTCCCAATCACGGCCGGTTGTGATACAGCCTGGATTCGAACCAGTGTGTCTGTAGTGACGCCCTAGACTTCAACCGCTGCGCCACTTGGGAGCCCCAATACCGAATTGCATCCTAGGTAAGCCATGAAAATGATCTGGAACTCCCTTTTGTGATTCTATCAAGTCCAAAAGCACAATACATACATTAACAATTTATTGCTGTTTAAGGGATACACAAAATTATTTTCTTAAGTACACAATGCCGTATCTTAATTTTACCCAGTTTTTCACAGCAGGAAATTGGAATTATGTGGATTATAATTCATGGATTTTTTTTGTAGGGGTTGATACATTTTTCGTTAGGGCAAATTAAGTCTGAAATGGATGATCAAATTAAGATACGGCATCTGTATTATCTGAACATTCAGCTTAGCCTGGCTAATACGACTTTGCTACTGGGTCGTTCCATACTTGCGGGTAGTAGGGGTGCTGGGGTTGCAGCACCCCCTGAAAAAGTAGTGCACTAGGCCTTTACTAGTCCTGTATTAGCAGACCGATATAGCTGTCTTTAGCCCGGGCAAAACTCCCCCACCCCCAAACGTAAGTGTAGGTGAATGGATGATCTCCGCATGTGTGGTTCCCACCGTGAAGCATGGAGGCGGCGGTGTAATGGTGCTTTGCTGGTGACACTGTCAGTGATTTATTTAGAATTCAAGGCACACTTAACCATCATGGCTACCATAGCATTCTGCAGCGATACGCCATCCCATCTGGTTTGCCCTTAATGGGACTATCATTTGTTTTTCAACAGGACAATGACCCAAAACACACCTTCAGGCTGTGTACGGGCTATTTTACCAAGGAGGAGAGTGATGAGTGCTGCATCAGATCAGACCTCCACAATCACCTGACCTCAACCCAACTGAGATGGTTTTGGATGAGTTGGACCGCAGGTATAAGGAAAAGCAGTCAACAACTACTCAACATATGTGGGAACCCCTACAAGAATGTTGGAAAAGCATTCCTCATGAAGTTGGTTGAGAGAATGCCAAGTGTGTGCAATGCTGTCAACAAGGCAAAGGGTGGCTACTTTGAAGAATCTCAAATACAACATATATATTGGTATGTTTAACACTTTTGGTTACTACATGATTCCATATGTGTTATTTCATAGTTTTGATGTCTTCACTATTATTCTACTATCTAGAAAATAAAGAAAAACCTTTAAAATGAGTAGGTGTGTCAAAACCTTTGACACACCTACTCATTTTATATATATATATAAAAACTCTCTCTCCTGACAATGGATACAATCAATTATACTTGGGGAAATTCAGAGCCACATTGACTAATCCCATCTATACAAATTCTGGTTATGGAAACAAAATTAACTCATCATCATACACTATTTTCAACAATCCCAAAATGTTAGCATTGCTGCTTACATTAGAGGAACTTCTTATATGACAACTCAGCATTAAAATATGCTCTCAGTCACAGGTTAACACGATTACTGATATATGAAGTCAATATCAAAGACCATTGTCTCCTTGTCTAAGAGCAATCAAACATTTAAATACTTTGAAGAGAATAACTGTAATTGAAAATCTCTCACCACTACTACAATAATAAGTACCTTTACATCTAATTCACAAGTTAACACTATTACTGTAATACAAACAGCAAGCAAACAACGCTTTATATAGAAACACACCAGAGCTCTACTTTAAAAATTGTGTCAGCACACTAGTCTGGAGTAGCTTTACCTCTACCTGTCTCACAAGCCCACATGCCACCCATTTTCAATGTACCTGTATCAGAGCAGTTGTCCGTGGGCCTTCCTGACGATGATCTGACTGTGGCGACTGTGTGTCTGTCGGTGTGTGAGAAACTCAGTATGGGAACCTACTGTAGCATGGGAACCTACCGTCTTGCCTTGCATGGAAGGGCGAGGCTCAGTCACCAGCCCAGCCCTATTCCACCAGCCTATGCAGCTCCCACCTACAACCCAGACATGACTAGCTCCCCCTACAGGGAGAAGAATGACGGTGCACTGGTGAACACAGTAGATGGGAGAAGAAATAGCCAGCCTCTTAAGGATCGGTGTCCCACCCTCAGGACGGTTGAGCTAACGTGCACTAACATGATTAGCATGAAGTAACAACACAATTTCCCAGGACATATACATCTTATTTGGGCAGAAAGCTTAAGGAATGTAACTGCACTGTCCAATTTACAGTAGCTATTACAGTGAAAACATACCATGCTATTGTTTGAGGGGAGTGCACAGATATGTACTTGAAAATGTATATATTGACTAATTAGGAACATTTGGGCAGACTTGAAACATTTTGAACAGAAATGGTCCATTTTTACAAAATTGAAAGAAGAAAAAAAGGGTCCTATCCTTAATAGGATTTAACGTGGTTATAGACTGGCCATATTCAGATTGGCCTGGTAAAGATATTGATGTGAAGGAGTGAATAGGTGCCTTTGTTTGAGAGCGTCTGTGTCTCTTAAAACAAGCTGTAAATTGGGTCGTTAGGCTATTTTCAGTTGTTATACCTGGTAAAGGAAGAGTTCAAACGTGATCAAATCAAAGGTGTTCCATCGCTACATGGTGGCAGTGGTACCGCCATGGTGCAGAATGTGGTTCTGTTACATACGTGATTAATGAAGCATATTTATATAATAGCCCTCTGTCGTGAGAGATGTGCAGTGTAAACAGGACTGTGCAAGGAAAAAAAAAAATCACAGGGTCCAAGAATGTGTACCAGTATGTGAATTTAATTAGGACTGTCTATGCGTGTGCATGAGTTTTCCTTTGTCTCCGAGTCGATGTTGAACTTTCCATTCCTGCATGTCTGTGTGTTTAAGCATTTTATCACTTGTTAATATTTTAGCTGACTACACTCAACATCCGACTACATTGAGTCGCTGTCAGTCGATAATTGTAAATATTCCCATTCTTTAATGCTTTCCTTGTACCTGTTTGTCCTGTGTAAATGAAAGCTTTTCTTTGGATGCTGAAATCCGTAGTTCAGAAGACAAACGGCACGTAGAAATATGTTCAACCATTTATTCAGCAATAAATAATATTTAAATATTATCGAATGACCCCCTAAAGTAATCGTATCATGCAAATGAATTCGATGTAGAATGTTAATCTTGGCACGTGACCATATGCCACGTAGCAGTGTAGACCCAGCCACCCTAAAGAAGCACCGCCGAGTGCTATCACTGAACTCTATGACAAGCGTAATCATCTGTTGCCTTCATTAAATATCTACTATACGCAACCTAAAGCATCCAGCCAACCACCTGTGCTAAAATGCACTGACTTTTAATACCAAAGCAATGCTATTGACTGGAGGCTGAATGCTGATGTACCGAACTATATAAGGCATGTTACTCTCAGATGAACATCACTTTTGGAATAAATAAAAAATCTCCTTGGCCCCACGAATTTAAGTGTGGATGCAGGGACAGATGGAGAAGCCGTCAAAGCAGCGCAGATGCGAAATGAATGGCTGCGTATAGCTCAGGAGATACCCCGCAGCATTAGCAGAGACGGAGCTGTGGGGGAAAACCAGTATCTCGCCTGACGTGACCAGCGGTCGCCATTGCAGGTAGCGTAACATGGAAGACAGGACAGAATGCAGCGCTAGTTTGAGCAATGATAGCTGGCCTACCTTTACCCTTCCCATTAGTTTGGGAATGCTTTACTAACAATGTGAACATGCGAGTGGCCATAATTCAATAAAAAAAAATCGCGACATCATGCAATTATTAAAGATACATGAATATGAATTGCATTCCCCAACCGTAAAATACATAGAGAAAGCCACAAGCAGCTGCTTCTAAATAAAAATAATTGTACGAGCCAAAACGCCCTTCCCTCAACATGAATTTTTTGTTGTTGCATAGAGTGAGGGTGATAGGTAACCTTTTGTCATTGCCCGAAGATTGCAATTTTGATGCCCATGAAGCGGGAAAAGCTGTCATCTTAGTGTATGAGGATATATATTGTACCTATGCAAAGTAGCTAATGGTCCACTGGCTGACAGAATCATGATCATATAGCAATACTGCAGGAACTCCGGTAGGTTTCGCAATCCTCAGAATAAATCAATTGTAGCAGTAGAGGATCAGAGTGAAGAAAGGATCCATTGAGGAGCAGTAGCAGTGCAGAATTAGCAGCGTTGACGAAGGAACCAGAGCCGTGATCTAGTATCTTGTCATTGGTTACCAGCTTCAATGTTGGACAGAGGTTCGCCGGGTGCTGCCCGTGCTCAGCATACAGGCAGCATAACATGAAGATAAAGCAGTGTTAATTCTGGTGATGACAATGTTCCACATGTGAGAGGCCATAATGCAAACAGAATTTAAGAGATCATGCAAAATAAAAAAGGGAAGGAACATTTAGTGTATTCAGACTGAGGAACGCCTAGCCATCATATGGACCGCCTCTGGAAAAGAGTCATGTAAACCCAACACCGTTGCCTTAACATGAACTCAAACTTGTGCTACCGAGAAAGAGGAGAGCTACTCTGATATGCATGTTCGTTCCTTCTCCGTAGGCCATGAAGAGTAGGCAGGCAGATGGATTCTTGAGCAGACTGCATGCTGAAGGGTCCTGACGCCCAATATGAACTGAATCCCTGCTATTTGAGCCTGATAAGGCATCATTTGCCTGACTGAAATTGGAATAGAAAACAGCCGCCATTGTACAGAGAGAAGACCATACAGTAGACTGCTGCAGAGCGGGACAGCTCAGCCATGATCTACCATCACATGGTAATAATGTATGTTTTATGCTAACAAACTGAAATTGCTCAACAGTAGCAGATGCATCTTCAGCATGCACAGTGAGAGTGACCGATTAATCCAAACCTAGACCTACAAATAGTCTACTTGAGCTAAAGTCTCATGTCTACCCCATAGATTACTAGATAAGCTTGCATATAAGAGTGTCTGAATAATCTCTAACAGAGCTTTCCATAAGAGTCAATGAACGCTTGACCGCCAACACTGATCGCCCTGTGGGTTTTTAGCAAGCACACCACATGCTACTGTAGGCAATGCTAGTATCAACAGCCCATTCAACACGCTGAACCTATAGTAAGCCTTGATTAGTCATCGAACAGCTATACGTGTCAGCTTCCCCACTAAGGTCCAGGGTGATAAAATATGCTAGTCATAAAAAGATCCAGTAAATGTTTATCCGCCGACAGATTAACGCCATTCGAGTAGCACAAGATATCACGCAACTTGACTGCTGAACATTTCATGTATCGCCCACACGTTTGAACCAGGACAAGTTGGTAGATATGAGTCAGGCTCAGTGAGCTGCATCAGGATATAAGATGCCTGCACACGCACTGTACAAGCATGCATGATGAACGCACATAAACTTGCTTTCTACTCTCCTAAAATGATGTGTTATCGTACTGCAATGCTCCAGCATATGCTAGCATATGATGTCGTTTAGTACCTTGAGTGTGGCTGAGGTGCACCCATGACCAGCTCGGAAACCGGATTGCACAGGGGAGAAGGTACGGTGGGATTCGAAATGGTCGGTAATCTGTTTATTAACTTGGCTTTCGAAGACTTTAGAAAAGGCAGGGCACGATATAGGTCTATAACAGTTTTGGTCTAGTGTGTCACCCCCTTTGAAGGGGGGGGGGGGGGGGATGACCGCGACAGCTTTCCAATCTTTAGGGATCTAGAAAGACAGGGTCCAGATTGTCTAGCCCAGCTGATTTGTACAGGTCCAGGTTTTGCAGCTCTTTCAGGACATCTGCTATCTGGATTTGGGTGAAGGAGAAGCTGGGGAGGCTTGGGCAATAGCTGCAGGGGTTGCAGAGCTGTTGGCCGGTGTTGGGGTAGCCAGGAGGAAAGCATGACCAGCCGTAGAGAAATGCTTATTGAAATTCTTGATTATCGGTGGTGACAGTGTTACCTAGCCTCAGTGCAGTGGTTAGCTGGCAGGAGCTGCTCTTGTTCGTCAAGGACTTTAGGTGTTCAGAGTTATAGCTAGTTATAGCTACAGGATGCAAATTTCTGTTTGAAAAAGCTAGCCTTTGCTTTCCTGACTGACTGCGTGTATTGGTTCCTGACTTCCCTGAACAGTTTCATATTGCGGGGGCTAATTCAATGCTATTGCAGTCCTCCACAGGATGTTTTTGTGCTGGTCGAGGGCAGTCAGGTCTGGAGTGAAGCAAGGGCTATATCTGTTCCTGGTTCTACATTTTTTGAAAGGGGCATGCCTATTTAAGATGGTGAGGAAATTACTTTTAAAGAACAACCAGGCATCCTCGACTGACGGGATGAGGTCAATATATTTCCAGGATACCCAGGCTAAGTCGATTAGAAAGGCCTGCGCGCAGAAGTGTTTTAGGGAGTGTTCGACAGTGATGAGGGGTGATCATTTGACCGCGGACCCATAGTGGATGCAGGCAATGATCACAGATCCTGATTGAAAACAGCAGTTTTCAATTTGGAGGGCAAGATGGCCAGGATAATATCTGAGGGTGCCCATGTTTATGGATTTAGGGTTGGACCTGGTGGGTTCCTTGATAATTTGTGTGAAATTGAGGGCATCTAGCTTAGATTGTAGGACGGCCGGGGTGCTAAGCATATCCCAGTTTAGGTCACCTAACAGAACAAACTCTGAAGATATGTGAATTGATTGCCCCTCATCTATGGTGTCCAGGGCACAGCTGGGAGCTAAGGGGGGGTCTATAACAGGCAGCAACAGTGAGACTTATTTCTGGAGAGAGTCATTTTTAAAATGAGTAGCTCGAACTGTTTGGGCATAGACCTGGAAAGTATGACAACTTTGCAAGCCATCTCTGCAGTAGATTGCAACTCCTCCCCCTTTGGCAGTTCTATCTTGATGGAAAATGTTAATAGTTGGGGATGGAAATCTCAATCATTGGTGGCCTTACAAATCCAGGATTCAGACACAGCAAGGACATCAGGGTTGGCTGAGTGTGCTAAAGCAGTGAGTAAAACTAATTTAGGGAGGCTTCTGATGTTAACATGCATGAAACCAAGGCTTTTTCGGTTACAGAAGTCAACAAATGACAGTGCCTGGGGACTAAACTAAAACAATGATAACTATCCTAAACAAGAATATACAAGACATATTGACATTTGAGAGACAAAGCGAGGCATAAAGCAATCACAGGTGTTGATTGGGAGAGTTAGCTAAGACAACAACAGATAAAATGACGAATGGGCAGAGAGGGTCAGTTAACTACACACAGGGACCGAGTTCGAGGCTGGGGCCAACAGATAAACAAAGAATAAACAAAATAGAGTACTGTGATCAATGAACAGTCCAGCAGGCATCAGCTATGTAGCAAAGTGATCATAGGGTCCAGTGAACAGCAATAGATGAAACAGGGAAGCCGCTGGGTATTCGTTACTACTTAGCAAGCGGGAGACGCAGCGGTTAAAGTTAGCAGGCTGAGGCTAAGTAGAAGCGCCTGCTCCGATGTCCGGCAATGACCGGTTGGAGGCACAGCGGATGTCGTTACGTCTGCAGACCAGTCATGGTGGAACAGCGGAGCCTCGTGTTGACAAAAGGGTCCAGGCCAGTTGGCGAAAGAGGTATTGCGGTTGTAGTAATTTTCGTTTGCTAGCCGGGAGATGTGCCTGGCTCGCGGCTATCTTGGTGTAGCAGTGCAGCCATCTAATTAAAATTAATTACACTTTATGGACAAATAACTTGTGGTCACATCCACACAAAGTCCAACATTTATTTGAAATACCAAAGTGTCAAAATACTGGTAAAACTCAAGCATATTTCTACCACATCAAATGTTACAATAAACTGTAAAAACTTCATAACCTGGGCAAAGTTGCCCCAGAAAGACAACTGAAAACTACCACATTCAAAGTAAAAATCTCAGCAAATGTACTTAAGGGAGAAAAGTTCATTGTACATTCACTAAAAAGGCAGGCATAATGAGAAGAAATGTACTATTGCACTTCCAATCATATGATTACTCTGTTGGTAGGAAAGCAGATTCAAGCACTGACAAGTTACTCTTGAAATAACTTGTAGCTGCATCTGAAGGAAACATACAAACGACAATAGTAGCAACTACAGCATCAGTATTAATAAATAACCACTACAATTACAGAAATAATTTTAAGGCATTCGAGTGAAAACATTTGCACAGACCAACAAGATAAATACTTGAAACATAAAATAAGGAACATGATAGAGAAAGGCTATTAAGAAGGGTGAGAGGTAATGGAAAGAATAGAGATGGAGTGGGATTCACCCACGATTCAAACCATTGTGCATGTAGTGGATTGTCATATATCTGATGTATAAAGAAGGAAGAGTAGGATAGTGTAAGCCCCAGAAAAGTACACAGCCCTCACAGTACAGTCAAAAGTCAAAATAACCACAAAGAATACCAAAACCAAAGGAAGGTGAATGTGAGCACCTGCATCGACCACTTGAAGCCACTGTACAATAAAGTACAGCTTAACATGCCCATGTAAATACAACAACATTGTACCGAAAATAACTCAACTGTCATAAGTGACCAATATGTTTGCCACCTTTTGGTTTGAGAGTAGCATGTATCTCTTTGGTCGCTCTGTGTTGTCTCTCTATTCATGCGTGTTTTGTCCTAGATTTTTTATTTGATTTTTAATCCCAGCCCCCGACTCCGCAGGAGGCCTTTTGCCATTTGGTAGGCCGTCATTGTAAGTAAGACTTTGTTCTTAACGGACTTTCCTAGTTAAATAAAATAAAAAAGTATCAGTATCAGAAGAGAGATTGCGTGTGAACACGCATGTGCATGTGAAAAGGCTTGCCAAGAATTTAAACTACGTACTGCATTGAAACACTTTTTCTGCTGTGTTAATATCCCACCACAAGTCAGTGTAAAGGTGCTGTAAAACACTCAAGCAAGTATTTTTAGAAAACATCAAAGTCAAGTTGAGGCACAGCAAAACCCTGTGATTCCAAGTTCATGTGTGTCCCAAATGGCACCCTATTCCCTATACAGTGCACTACTTTTGACCAGAGTTCTTTGGGCCCTTGGTTTAGTCAATCTACAAAATCTCATATTTTAACTGACAAAAGAAAAGGAAATTATGGTGCCAGGATGACAGTTGATTGTACTGGCAACCAACCTCTGACACAGCAATCTAGTTCTCATAAAACCAGAAAAATAACTGCAAGTCAATTTCGTAGTGCTTGGCATGTTAGCTACTTCATGTAGAGTCCTGAGTACCTCCCTCTAACCAGTTATATTTGAATCTATTAATTTAATATGAAAAAATCTCTCCCTAGCAGTTGGTGGTATGTAATTGTCCCTCAGTGAGGATGGAGGCGATGCTGTTGTCGTAAAAACCGTCCTCGTCCTCAGAACTGAGGTTGGAGGCTCCCAGGACAGGTCGACGCGTCTGATACACCTTCCGCCTGAGAGTGAACAAGACACGGTTGTCATTGACTGTAGTTGTTACTAAAAAGGGACACAGTTCCTACTGAATGTACTGGAATTAGAGTATTTTTTTGTTGTTCCCTGAACCATTCCAATGTCTAATGCATTTCAAAAGAGGACTAAAACAAGAAATAGGTATTTCTCAATTTGAGCAGGTTTGAGCAGCGGGCTGAGTGACATTGAAGCACCACCTGCTGGCCCCCGAGGGGTTTGACAACACTGGTGAAGGTGTCTGTACAGGAGTGTGGACTATAATACATAATCATATCTGGCATAACTGGTATAATAACTGGTATGACAAGATGCAACGCTGTACAGAACAATCATATGGGTATGGGATACTAGAGAATACATTTGGTGTATACTGCTAGTATGTACTGTAGATAGATGTGTCAGAGAGGGAACTCACTTTAGCTCACTCTCCAGTGCTGTGGCTTTTGCCTGCAGATACTAAGGAATTTATTTGTGAAGGAATTTATTTGTGTGTATACACACACACACACACACACACACACACACACACACACACACACACACACACACACACATAGAAGTGAGTTCCCTGAAGTGGGAACCCTGATAAATATAAAAATATATATATATAAAAATATAAATAAAAATATGTATTATAATCCACACTCCTGTACAGACACCTTCACCAGTGTTATATATATAAAAAAATATATATAAAAAAAAAATATATATATATATATATATATATATATATAAAAAAATATATATAAAAAAAATATATATATTTTTTTTAAATAAAAAATAATAAATAAATATAATTTAATAAATATAAATATCTTAAATATATATAAATATATATATAAATATATATAAATAAATATATATAAATATATATATATATAAATATATATATATAAATATATATATAAATATATATATATAAATATATATAAATATAAATATAAATATATATAAATATAAATATATATAAATATAAATATAAATATATATATAAAATATATATATAAATATAAAAAAATATATATATTTTTATATATATATATATATATATATAAAAATATATATATATTTTTATCAGGGAACTGATATAAATATCAGGGAACTCACTTCTCAGACTCCAGTGCTGTGACTTTGGCCTGCAGTGCTTCCTGCAGCTCCTGCTGCTCCTCCAGGTCCCTAAGAGCCTTCCTGCGGACCCCCTCTAGTCGTTCCACCTCGCCTTCGCTCTCGTCCAGCTGACGCTTCAGGGCCTTCACACGCAGGGACAGCTGGGGACAGAGGTGGACAGGTGGTTAGGATAGTGTAGCACCTAGAGTTTAGGATACGGTCACACAGCACAAGGGACCAAGGGAAGGTACACGGTCAGCAGGACACAGCAAGTCCGCTATTAAATGCATAGAAAAGACAACGTCCTGAAGAAAATGTGTGCTTGCTTGACTTGAAGTATTTATGGTATGTAGTTGTAGAGTGAGGAGACAATAGGAATCTCCACCAAAAACCAGCTAGTTCTCTGTCATTGCATTCATTTTCATGTTATAGTATACTATGTATGTACATAGACGTGAATGTACTAAGTGATAATCAATGAGGGGCTGTGTTCCCTGGAAATCAATGAACATGGAAGGTGTGCTCCATGACGCGCTAGCTTTCAAAAGCAACTCAAACATACAGTAGAACATGTAAGAACTATAGCCATTGAATTCTACCGTGTGTTATAGGGAAATAATGAACGTTCAAGAATGCCCTTCAAGCCAAGCAAAAACTGTATGAAATAATAAAAATAAATGCCATTTAGCAGACACTTTTATCCAAAGCGACTTAGTTATGGGTGTATACATGTTACATAATGGTGGTCCCAGGAATCGAACCCACTATCCCGGCATTGCAACCGCCATACTCTGCCAACTGAGCTACAGAGGACCAACCGTATCCATTAACATGTACCTGTTCTAGTTGCTCAGCATGCTGGTTCCTCTCAAACCGTTGTGCATGAAGCGGATTGTCACAAATATCTGATGTATACAGCAGGAAGAGTAGGAAAGTGTAAGCCCCAGAAAAGTATATAACCCTTTGTTACAGTTCAGTTAAAAGTAAAAATAACCATAAAGAATACCAAAACCAAAGGAAGGTGAATGTGAGCACCTGCATCTACCACCTGAAGCCACTGTACGATAAAGTACAGCTTAACATGCCCAAGTAGATACAACAACATTGCACAGAAAATTACTAAACCGTTAAACACAAGTGACCAATACGTTTGTCACTTTTTGGTTTGAGAGTAGCATGTATCAGAAGGAAGAGTGCATGTGTGTGAACACATACAGTACCAGTCAAAAGTTGAATGTGTAGGTGTGTCCAGAGTTTTTATTTTTACTATTTTCTACATTGTAGAATAATAATGAAGACATCAAAACTATGAAATAACATGTGACAATCATGTAGTGACCAAAAATCCCTGTTAAATCAGAATATATTTAATATTTGAGATTCTTCAAAGTAGCCACCCTTTGCCTTGATGACAGCTTTGCACATTCTTGGCATTCTCTCAACCAGCTTCATGAGGTAGTCTGCTGGAATGTATTTCAATTAACAGGTGTGCCTTGTTAAAAGTTCATTTGTGGAATTTCTTTCCTTCTTAGTGTGTTTGAGCCAATCAGTTGTGTTGTGACAAGGTAGGGGTGGTATACAGAAGATATCCCTTTGATAAAATACCAAGAACAGCTCAAATAAGTAAAGAGAAACAGTCCATCATTACTTTAAGACATGAAGGTCAATCAATACGGAACATTTAAAAAAAAAAACGTTAAAAGCTCTCATGAGGACTGTCATGGTCGAATTACAGCAAAGAAACTACTTTAAAGGACACCAATAACAAGACACTTGCTAGGGCCAAGAAACACAAGCAATGGACATTAGACCGGTGGAAATCTGTCCTTTGGTCTGATGAGTTAGAATTCAAAGCACGCTTAACCAGCATGGCTAACACAGCATTCTGCAGCGATACACCATCCCATCTGGTTTGTGCTTAGTGGGACTATCATTTGTTTTTCAACAGGACAATGACCCAACACACCTCCAGGCTGTGTTGGGGCTATTTGACCAAGGAGTGATGAGTGCTGCATCATTAGACCTAGCCTCCACAATCACCTGACTTCAACCCATTTGAGATGGTTTGGGATGAGTTGCTAAAGCAGCCAACAAGTGCTTAGCATATGGGGGAACTCTTTCAAGACTGTTAGAAAAGCATTCCAGGTGAAGCTGGTTGAGAGAATGCCAAAAGTGTGCAAAGCTGGTCATCAAGGCACATGGTGGCTAATTTGAACAATATAAAATATATTTTGATTTAACACTTTTTTGGTTACTACATGATTACATATATGTTATTTCATAGTTGATGTCTTAACACTATTATTCGACAATGTAAAAATTAAGAAACTCTTGAATGAGTCCAAACTTTTGAGTGGTACTGTATGTGCATTTGAAGAAGCTTGCCAAGATTTCAAACTATGTACTGCATTGAAAACACTATTATTCCTGCTGTGTTACTATCACACCAAAATTGTCATCAGTGTAAAGGTGCTGAAAATCGAATTCAACAATGATGTTTTCAATTCGACTTTTGCTTTCAAAAGCAGCTCAAACACAGAACATGTAAAAATTATAGCCATTGAATTTTACCGTGTGTTATAGGGAAATAATGCACACTTGAATGCCCTTCAAGCCAATCAGAAACAAGTATTCAACAATGCCATGGTATAAAATAATAATATGCCATTTATCAGACTATTTTCTCCAAAGCAACTTACAGTTATGCGTGTAAACACTTCACATACTGGTGGTCCCGGGAATTGAACCCACAATTCTGGCGTTGCAAGTTCCATGCTCTACCAACTGAGCTACAGAGGACCACCAGTATCCATTAACATGTACCTGGTCTCGTTGCTCAGCGTGCTGGTTCCTCTCCTGGTCCAGAGTGACGATTATTTCCTTCAGCTTTCTCTCTACTCTCCTCTGGGAGGCCTGGATACTCAGCTTCTCTCTGAACACGGAAACATATCATTACACACAATATTCATTCTATTCAGATCAACTATAGTATCCACAAAGCCAGGACTACTTCTAGTTAAAATGATGGTGCGTGTCATGTTAGTACTTCATGTATACATAGTACTTGAGCAGTTACACATCATGGCAGTTACACATCACATCAAGTATAGCATGTACACACCTCTCTTCACTGTGTAGCCTCTCCTCCAGCTCCTGCACTTTACCCTCTAACAAAGTCATTCCAGTGGAGGGACGGGACTGTGTCTCCATGTCTGCCACACGGGACCTCAACTCTTTCACCTGAGGAGAGCGCGTTGGCATATCAAGATGTGTTTGAGCAAAAATGTTTTTGAGGGTGATGAAACTTAGAATTAGGCATTTTCTGTTACATAAAATGTTGGATATGAAAAGTGAAATCTATACCTGTCTCTCTAGGACACTCTTATCCATCTCCAGGTCGTGTACGGTTGAGCGCTCCTTCATCAGGTCTCCACGCAGCTGGTCAATCTGAGAGAGAATGGAAGAAAGAGAATAAGCAAACATTGAGTGACTTAGTCTGTATGGAAATCAGTACCTGCTTGTGTGTATTCAAGTGTGTGTATTGAAGTACAGTACCTGTTCTCGACTGCGTGCAACACGATCATTGAGAAGCTCCACGCTGCTCTTCTCCTCATCCAATTCAATTTCCATTGTCTTCACTTTGTCCTGACACACATCCATCCAAGTTGTAAACAAATTAGTTTGACCATGTCCTTTCAAGCTTTCCTCCCCTTCCCAACATCATATACTCCATGCTGATAGTCCAAGGCTTAGAAGTCTTTCACATACAATTCCCAAAGCTCTCAGAAGAACCCTTGACCTCTAACCTCCATTTCTCAGACATACAGTATTTCCACACCTATAATTCACCCCAAAATCTTTGACATTTAAAGGTAATGACCTTTGACCCCCTCACCTCCAGGCCTCTGAGTTCCCTGTTGCGGTCCGTCTGAGAGCTCCTCTCAGAGTCCAGTTCGCTTTCCAGATGTTTGAGGCGGCTGCTGAGCAGGTCTCTCTCCAGCTGGGCGCTGTCCCTCTCCTCCCCACACACCAGCAGCTCTTTCTTCAAACGAGAAACCTGGACCACGGAACAGGGATGGAGTCAGTGGTTCAACATTTGGAAAGGGGACATAATATTCCCAATATATTGATAAGCCATGTAAGGATCACCTCAGGTTTGTCTCATCAACTAACTCCCTTCATACCGTATCTTTATATTTTCTTTCTTCTCTTCCCTCAAATCCTTTTATTCTCCTTCCTGCTTCCTCTCTAAAATACACCTGCAAACTCTCTCTCCACTGTTTACTCCTTTCTCTGTATCTGAACACCATCTTCCTGTCCTTTCCTTTCCTTTGCTCTGCTCTCCCTCCCCTCATCCTGAAGGGTCTTTAGGTTGGCCTGGGGCCTCTGTAGTTCAGCCAATCTGTCCTTTGCCTCTCCCTACTCTGTCTCTTCCTCCCCCTCTCTCACCACAGTGTCTTCAGGTTGGCCTGGGCCCTCTGCAGTCCAGCCAGTCTGTCCTTTCTCGCTCCCTACTCTCCTCCCCCCCCCGCTCTCTCCCTCTCTCACCTCTTCCTGCAGTGTCTTCAAGTTGGCCTGGGCCCTCTGCAGTTCAGCCAGTCGGTCTTTGCCCTGCCGCTGGGCATCCTGTAGGTCTCTCCTGGAGCGCTCCCTGTATTCATCCATCTGGCTCTGCAGGGCCTGCACCGACTGACGGGAGTCCCCCAGCATCACCTCCATCTGACAGGTAGAGAAAGGGTGGGTGGAAAGGGCATGGATGGGAAAGAAGGATTGTCAATTCAGTTTTAAAGCAACCCAAAATCCATACCAAGGGCAATAGAAAATAAATGCATAAAAAAGCAGATGCGCGCACACACACACGCAATGCCGCACCTCCTTGCTAATCTTCTCCAGGGCCCGGTCTAACAGTCTCTTCTGCTCCTCCAGGTCACTCTTGCCCTTGCGCAGCGCATCTCTCTCCAGATCTCTCTCCTCCAGCCGTTGGCCCAGCTCATCCCTGTCCTTGCCCAGACGGGAGGCTCCTCGCCTGGCTTCCTCCAGTTGGGACCTCAGGGAGCGGTTCTCATCTTCCAGTGCCTGCTCAGCCTCCGAGCTCTGGGGCACGCTGGAGTGAAGCCTCGTCTGTGGAACAGAAAAATACTCCTAAATAAATGGGTGTGTGTATTTAGGTATACCTTAACGTAATAACAGATCAGAGAGTTTATGAATCCATGCATTACTGTGTAGTAATTATGTGTCCTTTTCTAAGATATAAAAGTCTCACACTTGCATTTGTGCCTAGAGGTGTAGCTTATGTTTGCCGAGTGTTACTCCTGTGTGTTTTTCCATAGCTATATACGCATGCTGCGGTTTTGGTAAGTGTATTTTACCATGAGAGTCAGTCTCTCTCTCAGCCTTGTGTTGGCTTCCTGAAGCTCCAGACTCCCCTGATCCAATGGTGAGGACCCACCTGACGACTAGAGACCGCGAGAGAGAGTTAAGAGTTGAACCTCACATCCATGATCCATCCCACACTCAGTCAAAGTTTAGTTATATCAAGTTGATGTCACCTCACCTGCTTTGCCTTCTCAAGTGCCATCTCGAACTCATCTTTCCCCTGCCGTGATTGGTCCTTCAGTCGGTCATTCTCTGACCTCAATTCAGACTCCCGTACTTGGCTAGCCCTCCTCAGGGCTTGAAGCTCCGCCTCCTTCTCATTTAGCTCAACCTTTTGTCTGTCGACCTCCGTGCGAGCCTGCTTGATATCATCATTACAACGCTGAAGATCCTTGGAAAAAGCAAATCGTGACCAAGATGAATGAAGAGGATGAGGAACAGGATGTGTGAAACTGCCTTTTGTGTGTGAGAGAATGAGTTAGAATGTGGGTGTATTAATTGTGTCAAGTGCCTTCAGAAAGTATTCATACCCCTTGACTTAATCCAAATTTTGTTGTGTTACAGCCTGAATTCAAAATGGATTAAAAAAAATATATATATAAAAAAATCAATTTAATCCATGTTTCTCAACCATCTACACACAATACCACATAATGACAAAATTAAAACATGTTAAAAATTTCAGCAAATGTATGGAAACTGAAATACAGAAATGTATTTTACATATGTATTCACACCCCAGAGTATATACTTTTTATTAGCACCTTTGGTAGCAATTTCTGGGTAAATCTCAAAGAGCTTTACACACCTGGATTGTGCAACATTTGCCTATTATTCCTTTCAAAAGTCTTCAAGCTCTGTCAAATTTGATGTTGATCATTGCTAGACAACCATTAAGTCACATTTTTTCACTTGCCCACTCAGGAACATTCACTGTGTTCTTGGTAAGCAACTCCAGTGTAGATTTGTCCTTGTGTTTCAGGTTATTGTCCTGCTGAAAGGTGAATTAATCTCCCAATGTCTTATGGGAAGCAGACTGAACCAGGTTTTCCTCTAGGATTTTGCCTGTGCTTAGCTCCATTCAGTAAATGTTTAATCCTGAAACTCCAGTCCATAACGATTACAAGCATATCCATAACATAATACAGCCACCACTATGCTTGAAAATATGGAGAGTGGTACTCAGTAATGTTTTGTATTTGCACCAAACATAACATTTTGTATTTAGGACAAAAATGTATTTGCTTTGCAACTGTAGTGCCTTGTTGCAAACAGGATGCATGTTTTGTAATAAAAAAATAAAAAATATTTTCCCTCTGTCAATTAGGATAGTATAGTGGCGTAACTACAATGTTCTTGATCAATCTTCAAATTTCCTCCTATCACAGCCATTAAACTCCGTAACTTTTAAAGTCACCATTGGCCTCATGGTGAAATCCCTGAGTGGTTTCCTTCCTCTACGGCAACGGAGTTAGGAAGGACACCTGTATCTTTGTAGTGCCTGGGTGTATTCATACACCATTCAAAGTGTAATTAATAACTTCCCCATGGTCAAAGTTGTATTCAATGTCTGCTGTTTTTAGTTTTACTCATCTACCAATAGGTGCCCTTCTTTGTGAGGCATTGGAAAAACACCCGTCTTTGTGGTTGAATCTGTGTTTAAAATTCACTGTTCAACTGAGGGACCTTACAGATAATTGCATGTGTTGGGTACAGAGATGAGGTAGTCATTCAAAAATCATGTTAAATACTATTATTGCACACAGATTGCATGCAAGTCATTATGTGCCTTAAGCCATTTTTTACTCCTGAACTTATTTAGGCTTGCTCTAAAAAGCATTCTACTTTGACATTATGGGGTAGGGTGTGTAGGCCAATGACAAAAAAACATTAAATTTAATCCATTTTAAATTCCAGTGGCAACACAACAAAACGTGGAAAAAGTAAAGCGGTGTGAATACTTTCGGAAGGCACTGTGTGTAAGAACGTGTGTATGCTTGATCTGTGACATTGTGACCATGAAGAAGCTTACCTCTGCATAAGAGTCTGCCTCGTCAAAGCCAGGCATCTGCTTCTTCATGGACATCAGTGAATCCTGAAGCTCCTTCAGCTCTCCCTCAAACTCTTCCTTCTCCAAACGTGCTCTCATGAGCCTACACAAACACAGAGCATGTACGATAACCATGTGAACACAACAACTAATGCACAACAAACAATGAACACTTTTTGAATCTTTTTAGCCTTCTAGGAATCTGAACAAATCTCAATACATTGAAAATTGTATCATCGTTCACTTCAATAGTTTAGATCATATGTCTGTTTATAACATAGTTGATATGATTTGTCAAGATGGCTTGATTAATAAAAATAGCTTGAGATTCATTTGAGAAGTTATAGAAATTGGTAAATAAATCTTGATTGATAATTTGCTCAGTAGATTGTAGTTAGTATTTATTCTTCTAATGATCAGATCAAAAGTCACTTTGGGCAGCATCAAAACTTGATACGAGCATGTTATTTGAGTGACGTGTTATTTGAGGAACAGAACTCAAGTTAAAGATTTGGCCCCATGAGACTAAACTATTCTACTCAAACCAAACAGTTTCTCGCTCACGTTGGGATAAAAAACAGGGATACTATATTTTTAAAGGCACATGTATTAAAGGGAGGGAATAGAAGAACATTTAACATTTCTGGTCAGAACCCAAGCCACTGGACACATTACAGTTTCAACAAAAAATTTAAGTATCAAATGCAATCCCAAAAAAAATAAAAAAAATAAAAGGTGTGACCATCGGCAAACATCTTAGGAAAGTGTGACAATGCTAACTCAGGTGTTTCGAAACAGACTCCTATTAAAATTAAAATACTCGGGAGCAAACGGTCTCCCTTTAGCAGGGCTGGGAATTTCCAGGGACCATACAATATTATCACAATGCTTAGGTGCCGATACGATATGTATTGAGATTAGCATGACTCATGATTCTATATGTACTACAATTCGATACTCTGATTTTGTTGCAATTTTATGTTACAAACATAGTGCTTACTATGTCTGCTGCAGAGAGAGCGAGCATGAAGAAATTTGTTTTGATCAGTCCTGGAAACAAAAGTGCTGAAAACATGTGCTCACTACTTAAAAGATGGAGAACAAGCTATAGGATGAAAATTACAGGTGTTTTGGAGCAGGTACAGCAGACTAGCGCTAGCTGAAAAGATACTTTCAAATCAAATTTTATTTGTCACATGCACCGAATACAAAAAGGTATTCACCTTACAGTGAAATGTTTACAAGGTCTTAACCAGCAATGCAATTAAGAAAAAAAAAGAAAAAAGAAAAACAAATAATTAAAGAGCAGCAGTAAAATAACAATAGCGAGGCTATATACAGGGGGTACTGGTACAGAGTCAATGTGCGGGGGCACCGGTTAGTCAAGGTAATATATACATGTGGGTAGAGTTACTAAGGGGGGGGGGGGGGGGGGGGGGCAATATGCAAGTAGTCTGGGTAGCCATTTGATTAAATGTTCAGTAGTCTGATGGCTTGGGGGTAGAAGCTGTTTAGAAGCCTCTTGGACCTGGACTTGCCCTCTGGTACCACTTGCAGTGCGGTAGCGGAGAGAAAAGTCTGACTAGGGTGGCTGGTGTTTGACAATTTTTAGGGCCTTCCTCTGACACCGCCTGGTATAGAGGTCCTGGATGGCAGGAAGCTTGGCCCCAGTGATGTACTGGGCTGTACGCACTACCCTCTGTAGTGCCTTGCGGTCGGAGGCCGAGCATTTGCCATACCAGGCAGTGATGCAATCCATCAGGATGCTCTCGATGGTGCAGCTGCAGAAACTTTTGAGGATCTGAGGACCCATGCCAAATCTTTTTAGCCTCCTGAGGGGGAATAGGTGTTGTCGTGCCCTCTTCACCTTGGTGTGCTCGGACCATGTTAGTTTGTTGGTGATGTGGACACCAAGGAACTTGAAGCTCTCAACCTGCTCCAACTGCAGCCCCGTCGATGAGAATGGGGGAGTGGTCAGTCCCTTTTTCCCTGTAGTCCACAATCCTCTCCTTTGTATTAATCACGTTGAGGGAGAGGTTGTTGTCCTGGCACTACACGGCCAGGTCTCTGACCTCCTCCTTATATGCGGTCTCATCGTTGTAGGTGATCAAACCTACCACTGTTGTGTCATCGGCAAACTTAATGATGGTGTTAGAGTCGTGCCTGGTCGTGCAGTCATGAGTGAACAGGGAGTACAGGAGGGGGCTGAGCACGCACCCGAGGAGCCCCCGTGATAAGGATCTGTGCGGCGGCTGTGTTGTTACGTACCCTTACCACCTGGGGGTAGCCTGTCAGGAAGTCCAGAATCCGGTAGCAGGTGTTTAGTCCCAGGGTCCTTTGCTTAGTGATGAGCTTTGAGGGCACAAATGGTGTTGACCGCTGAGCTGTAGTCAATGAATTGCATTCTCACATAGGTGTTCCTTTTGTCCAGGTGTGAAAGTGCAGTGTGGAGTGCAATAGAGATTGCATCATCTGTGGCTCTGTTGGGACGGTATGCAAATTGGAGTGGGTCTAGGGTTTCTGGGATAATGGTGTTGATGTGAGCCATGACCAGCCTTTCTAAGCACTTCATGGCTACAGACATGAGTGCTACGGGTCGGTAGTCATTTAGGGAGGGCAAGGCAGGCACCACCAAAATCAGTACTCTTTAGCAATCATATGTGTAAGTTTGCCTTAGAACAGTGTTTCCCAACCCTGGTCCTCAAGTACCCCCAACATTACACATTTGTATTGTAACTCTGGACAAGCACACGTGATTCAACTTCTCAACTAATCATGAAATTCCCAATGAGTTCAATGAGGTGTGTTTGTCAAGGGCTACAACGAAACTATGTAATGTTGGGGGTATTTGAGGACCAGGGTTGGTAAACACTGCCTTAGAATACCAGGTAAGGGGCTGCCACTGATAAGGTGCCACAATCTATCTGGTATTTTGGATCATAGGTCAAGACAATAGAAAACTGACCTGACAAAGACTACTAGTTTAAAGCTAATATGAAGACGACTTCATAGGTGTAGAGACGTGTATGAGGCACCATTGATATACTACAGCCAATGAAATAATTATATTGAGGCACTCACTCCTGCTTGGTGCTGTGAAGCTCCTCTGTGGTGGTTTCCAGCTGCTTCCTCCACTGGCCTCCCTGGTCCCTGCAGCTCTCTAGCTCCTCCTCCAGGCAGAGCATGGCATCATTCACCCTCTGCCTCTCCTCCTCAATCTGCTGCTGGGACTAACACATAGCAGGGAGAGATCAGACATATGGTACACATACATGCAGCTGAAGGTCAGAAGTTTACATACACCTTATCCAAATACATTTAAACTCAGTTTCCCACAATCTCTGAGTTTCCCACAATGTAATCCTAGTCAAAATGTTTTGGGTAGACTTCCACAAGCTTCCCACATTAAGTTGGATGAATTTTGGCCCCTTCTTCCTGACAGAGCTGGTGTAACTGAATTAGGTTTGTAGGCCTCCTTGCTCGCACACACTTTCAGTTCTGCCCACATATTTTCTATTGGATTGAAGTCAGGGCTTTGTGATGGCCACTCCAATACCTTTAATTTGTTGTCTTTAAGCCATTTTGCCACAACTTTGGAAGTATGCTTGGGGTCATTGTACATTTGGAAAACCCATTTGATGTCTTGAGATGTTGCTTCAATATATCCACAATTTTCCTCCCTCAAGATGCTATCTATTTTGTGAAGTGCACCAGTCCCTCCTGCAGCAAAGCAACCCCACAACATGATGCTGCCACCCCCGTGCTTCACGGTTGGGATGGTGTTCTTCGGCTTGCAAGCCTCCCCCTTTTTCCTCCAAATATAACGATGGTCATTATGGCCAAACAGTTCTATTTTTGTTTTATCAGACCAGAGGACATTTCTCCAAAAAATACAATCTTTGTCCCCATGTGCAGTTACAACCCGTAGTTTGGCTTTTTAATGGCGGTTTTGGAGCAGTGGCTTCTTCTTTGCTGAGCGGCATTTCAGGTTATGTCAATATAGGACTCGTTTTACTGTGGATAGATACTTTTGTACCTGTTGTTTCCTCCAGCATCTTCACAAGGTCCTTTGCTGTTGTTCTGGAATTGATTTGCACTTTTCGCACCTAAATCTCTAGGAGACAGAACACATCTCCTTTGTGAGCGGTATGATGGCTGTGTAGTCCCATGGTGTTTATACTTTCATTCTATTGTTTGTACAGATGAACGTGGTACCTCCAGGTGTTTGGAAATTGCTCCCAAGGATGAACCAAACTTGTGGAGGTCTACAATTAATTTTCTGATGTCTTGAGTTTCCCACGATGTCAAGCAAAGAGGCACTGAGTTTGAAGGTAGGCCTTGAAATACATCCACAGGTACACCTCCAATTGACTCAAATTATGTCAATTAGCATATAAGAAGCTTCTAAAGCCATGACATCATTTTCTGGAATTTTCCAAGCTGTTTAAAGGTGCAGTCAACTTCCTGTATGTAAACTTCTGACCCACTGGAATTGTGATACAGTAAATTATAAGTGAAATAATCTGTAAACAATAATAATCTGTAAACAATTTTTGGAAGAATGACTTGTGTCATGCACAAAGTAGACGTCCTATATGACTTGCCAAAACCATAGCTTGTTAACAAGACATTTGTGGAGTGGAAAAACAAGTTTTAATGACTCCAACCTAAGTTTATGTACATTTGACTTCCACTGTACATACAGTGCATTCGGAAAGTATTCAGACCCCTTGACCTTTTCCACATGTTTTTACGTTACAGCCTAAAATGGATTAAACGGTTTTAAATACTCTCTCGGAGCTCTACGAACAATTTCTTCGACCTCATGGCTTGGTTTTTGATCTGACAGAGTCTCTTTCCAAATCATGTCCAAGCAATTGAATTAACCACAGGTGAACTCCAAGTTGAATAAACACTAAGGATTATCAATGGAAACAGGATGCGCCTGAGCTCAATTTAAGTTTCATAGTAAAAGGTCTGAATACTTATGTAAGTAAGGTTTCTGTTTTTTATTTGTAATACATTTGAAAAATGTCATTATGGGGCATTCTGTGTAGATTGATGAGGATTTTTTTTTTTCAGTTTCAGTTTGTTTGGGAAAATGTCAAGGGGTCCGACTACGTTCTGAATGCACTGCACATACACCACAGGAGGTTGGTGGCACCTTCATCGGGGAGGACGGGCTCGTGGGAATGTCTGGAGCAGCCAGTGGAATAGTATAAAATGCGTCAAACATGGTTTCATGTGTTTGATGCCATTCCATTTGCTCCGTTCCAGCAATTATTATGAGCCTTCCTCCCCTGATACATACAGACAGACATAAATAAACCAGTCCCTGTTTCTCAGGGACCTCCAACCAATGCATATACTGTGTTGTTCCATTTCAGCACTACCATACCGGATTTAACTAATGAAGGGGTACATTAGGATTGGATGGCAAAACACTGAACATTTGACATATGAAGAGTTAATTTCCAAAACGCTATATCCACCAATTTCTCATGTGTTTTTTCATCAGAAATGATTTCTTATGGGTACCTTCATGTGTGTGTAAATTATTACTGTTCTGTTTTTTTTATCCATAGATTCTTTTGGGACAAAACGTTATATATCCGTTGTTTAGCTGGAATGTAATGTTTGTATCCTGTATATTCACAGTGATATGTGGTTGTCTCACCTAGCCATCTTAAGACGAATGCACTTCATGTTTATTGCTCTGGATAAGAACATCTGCTAATGACTAACATTTCAAATGTAAATGTTTTAAATACAGATCTCATATTACTGTATTGAATATATATATATATTTTTTTAATAGTGATGTCACAAATTTATACTTTGTACAGTTCATTAATTTCATTGTTATATTTGACCGTGTAAAAACTAGCGTACTACTTATTTCTCTGAGAGCGAGGCGGATGTCAAGTGATAGATTTAAAACAAATACATGTCTGTCATTGAACAACCCCATGCCATGCTTAGATAGTTTTTTCGCTCACTAATCTCTCAACAGCTTTAAACAATAAAAGCTAATTTACCAAGATTTCTGAAAATGGATATATAGCATTTTGGAATGAAACTTCCACACAAACACAAACCAACGTATCCACCTGTGACACCTGTTCCATGGTGCTTCTCAGGGTTTCCATGTCCTGGCTGTACTGCTCCCTGAGGGCCTCCATCTCCTGGTCGTGGCTCCCCACCTCTTCCTTCAGTGCCCCCTTCAGGGCCGTCAGCGCTCTCTCCCTCTGACGCAGTACCTCCTCCTGACGCTGGCGCAACATTGCCGCCTCCGCCAGGTCCGCCTGCAACGACATCACATCCTGCAAGGGAGAGAGAGAGAGAGTGTGTAAATAGCACTGAATGACTGCCGTTCATCACCTTGGAGTTCATAAAATGCCCCCAAACAATGTAAAGCACTTTGAGGAGTGCAACATAAATGCAAGACATCATCATCATCATTGGGGCGGCAGGTAGCCTAATGGTTAGTAACCGAAAGGGCCAGTAACCGAAAGGTTGCTAGATCGAATCCCCGAGCTGACAAGGTACAAATCTGTTGTTCTGCCCCTGAACAAGGCAGTTAACCCACTGTTCCTAGGCCATCATTGTAAATAAGAATGTTAACTGGCTAGTTAAATAAAAGGTTAAAAAATAAATATATATATATTTTTTTAATCATCCTTGCCGTACCGTCTGCAGTGACATGGAGTCGGTTTGTGGTGTGTTCTCTGGCATTCCCCTCAGCTCCTCCTGAAGCTCAGCCAGCTGGTCTTCCTGTTGACGCACCCGAGACTCTGCCCCCTCTCTGGCCATCCGCAGCTGGGTCAACCTGGTAGGAAAGACAGAAATCAATACCCCAATCAATATACTCATTAACATGTCAGTCAATTAGACAATCCATCAACCGAACAATTAAAGAAGCAGGAGATTAATGGGCTGCTTAAAGGTGCAATCCATAGGTTGTTTATATTCTGACAACAAAATTTAGAATAAATACATACGATGACTTTTGGGGGTCTTAACACACGTGCACTGCAAATGCACACAGATTCCAGACACAGATTAAACCTAGTCTATTTAAAAGTGCATTTTAGTCCAGGGCTAGGCCTAATCTGTGACAAGCAAAACCGGCCATAGGTGTGTGAAGCCTAGCTTACTCTTCTTGGGCCATCTGTAGTTCGGTTTTGTTGCGGTCCAGTTGTTCCTGAAGCTGGTGGTTCTCATTCAGACACTGCTCCAACTCCTTCTTCAGATTCTCATGAGACCCTTGTTTAGGAGGAACCTGTGAGGAGACATTTCAATGTACATACAACTGCACCTACTATATATTGTACGGCATTCAGTGGTGTACTCAGGTAGCCTAGTGGTTAGCGCATTAGGCCAGTAACCGTTGTTGGATCAAATCCCCTGATCTGACAAGGTAAAAATATGTCGTTTTGTCTCTAAGCAAGGCAGTTAACCCACTGTTCCCCGGGCGCCGAAGACGTGGATGTCGATTAAGGCAGCCCTCTGTACCTCTGAATCAGAGACTGACTAGGTATCCCCCTTTCAATCTACAATTCACTACCCCATCAGAAATGCATAGAAACCTGCATTCAACACTACATTGTTGGCAACAAATAAATTGATACAGATTGGCATCAATGTTACCGCCAAAGCGCAGTATCTACAATATACACCATCAAATAGTGCTAGGGGGTGTCATTCACAGGTTGGTGGCACCTTAATTGGTGAGCCCGTGCTTGTGGTAATGGCTGGAGCGGAATAAGTGGAATGGTATCAAACATGGTTTCTATGCGTTTCATGCATGGCAGTCACGTGAAACTGTATAATGGCTCTGCGTCCCAAATAGCACCCTATAAAGTGCACTACTCTTGACCAGGGCCCACAGTAGGGTACCATGTAGGGAATAGATTGGCATTTGGAACACAGACTGGATGTTGCTCAGTGACAATACGGATGAGGGTAAAGTTTTGCCCTGCGGAACTAACATTCCTCTGACAATTTCCTCTCACATATTATCAGTGATAGATTATGGTCTGTGCTGCAGAGATTATGCTCTCCTCAAGGCAACTGGCAAATCACTTTGTTTTGGTTTTATCTGTTTGTAAAGAGGGGTAATGTAGAGTTGAATTGACTATGAACTGGACAGTAGAAATAATATAATTTAGCCAATGGACAGGCCAGTTAACTGCTAGCTATATCCTTGAGGGAAATCTATAAATAAATAGTACATTCAATATTGAATATCATACAAATTAGATAACAGGTGTTCCTTCTGGCTGTAGGAGGCACGCACACACACCACCTGCTTCAAGTAACCCAACACACCAGCTTGTGTTCCACCACACAGGTAGCAGAGAAACTCTATATATGTCTGCTATTTCACTGATACCAGTATACCATTTAACACTGCCCTAGAGCCAGCCAAAACAATCTACTGATGTTCAGAGAGCACTTAAACACTGAGTTGAACCAACAATCATATCTAGTAGAGTGAAGAGAACACGTTATACTATATTTGTACTAGGATTGTCCAAATCTCTGGCTGCCTATACTGTATGCTTAAGCAGAATTAATAGCTTGGATACCATTAGTAATACTTTAAGAAATGTTGATACACTACTTGATCAAAAGTATGTGGAGACCTGCTCCATCGAACATCTCATTCCAAAATCATGGGCATTACTATGGAGTTGGTCCCCCCTTTGCTGCTAGAAAAAGCCTCCACTCTTCTGGGAAGACTTCCACTAGTTGTTGGAACAATCCTGTGGGGGTAAGGGGTGGGGGACTTGCTTCCATTCAGCCACAAGAGCATTAGTGAGGTTGTGCACCAATGTTGGGCAATTAGCCCTGGCTCGCAGTCGGCGTTCCAAATCATCCCAAAGGTGTTCAATGGGGTTGAGGTCAGGAATCTGTGCAGGCCAGTCAAGTTCTTCTACACCGATCTCAACAAACATTTTTGTATGGACCTTGCTTTGGGCACGGGGCATTGTCATGCTGAAACAGGAAAGGGCCTTCCACAAACTATTGCCAAAGTCGGAAGCACAGAATCGTCTAGAATGTTATTGTATGCTGTAGGATTAAGATTTCCCCTCACTGGAATTTAGGGGCCAAGCCCAAACCATGAAGAAACAACCCCAGACTATTTTTCATCCTCCAAACTTTGCAGTGGGGCAGGTTGCGTTCTCCTGTCATCCGCCAAACCCAGGTTAGTCCGTCGGACTAACGCGTTTCCACTGCGCCAGAGTCCAATGGCAGCAAGCTTTACACTACTCCAGCCGACACTTGGCATTCAGATGTTGATCTTAAGACTTGTGTGCGTGCGGCTGCTCGGCCAAGGATACCCATTTAACGAGGCTCCTGACGAACAGTTATTCTGCTGACTTGCTTCCGGAGGCAGTTTGGAACTCGATAGTGATTGTTGCAACTGAGGACAGACGATTTTTACGCCCTTCAGCAACCTGCGGACCCATTCTGTGAGCTTGGCTGAGCCGAGAAGTGTTGCTCCTAGACATTTCCCCTTAACAATAACAGCACTTGCAGTTGACCGGGGCAGCTCTAACAGGGCAGAAATTTGACAAACTGACTTGTTGAAAAGGTGGCATCCTATGAAGGTACCAAGTTGAAAGCCACTGAGCTCTTCAGTAAGGCCATTCTACTGACAATGTTTGTCAAAGGAGATTGCGTGACGGTGTGCTCGATTTTACACACCTGTCAACAAGGGGTATGGCTTAAATAGCAAAATCCACTAATTTGAAGTGGTGTCCATATACTTTGTATATAATGTGTATAGGTGTAGTATTTAGACCTAAACTGTGTTCGAAAACTCATAAACGCATTATTTAAGGCATAAATAGTGTAGTATGCTTATTGGTCATAGTATGGATATAAAAGGGAAAGGGGGATACCTAGTCAGTTACACTCAGTTAAATGCATTGTTGTGCGTCTTCCGCATTTAACCCAACCCCTCTGAATCAGAGAGGTGCAGGAGGCTGCCTTAAATCTAAATTCACATCATCGGCATCTGGGTAACAGTGGGTTAACTGCCTTGCTTAGGGGCAGAACAACAGATTTGTACCTTGTCAGTCCGGGGATTCGATCCCGCAACCTTTCGGTTACTTGCCCAACACTCCTACCAGGCTACCTGACACCCCAATATAGTTAGTATGCCAAAAGTTCACGGATGTCGTACTACAATTCACCAAAATACAAAGTATACAAGCAGTAGACAGTATTTCCATGCTTTTAGGGACCATAATGAAATTCTTCAGAAAATGGGCAGGCTTCATAAGATTTTCAGATTTGAAGAATATTTTGGAAAATATGCAGCCTAAATCCGACAAGAGCGGCTACAAATTCATACTTTAACTAATTATGACAAATGTTAAGCTATGTAATAAAGTAATGACTTTTCAATAAGTTATGTTGGCTGACAATTTGTAGGCTAAGCTAGCCTTACGAACCGCATATCATAACAGTACATACAAGCAACTACTGTAATGTTAGCGAGCTACCTAACGTTTAGTTGGCTACTAAGACATGAAAATTGCCAGTATATTAACGATATGCTATCTAACTACCAAACGTTTATTAACTTGATTATTCATGTCATTATTAGCTTAGCTAAGTGGAATAGTTGTGCTTTCTCAATGGACATTGTTAATGAAGTCGTAAGATGTCAAGCTAGTATTTGTTATGGTAACAAGCTTGGAAGAAGTTGCATAGCAACAGCATCAACTTCCGGTAGACAGGCAAAGCGCTAGTACACTCAACTGAAAGGATACCATTAGTTTACAGTATACCAAAATGAAGTAATGATATAGATATAGATATATATATATATATAAAGTGTTATACCGTATGTTAGTATGGGTATTCAAACAAAGCGCAAGTCTTGAACCAGAACTAGCCTTGGGGAACAGTGGTGTTAGAAAATGGCATCTCATTATTAGAGCAGTCCTATAACGGTGCCAGTCCTTTTTACCACCCCCCTCAGCCCAAAATGTCTCAAGAGCCACCACTTGTGGTGATGAGTTAAGACGGCCACCCTTCACAGCATCACCATGGATACCACCATAACACTGGGCCCCACACAATTATTGATAGATCCCAATGACAGAGCTCTTAAAACACTGACTGGGCCCATCCTAATCAGCTTTTCTCTTCAGATGCTCGGTTGTCAAGATACCCCACAGATGATTTACATGGTTAGTAGCTACAATCACACAAAAGGCTATATAATGAGATATAAATGACAGCTCATATACACACAAGTGGTGTACACACTGGAGGTTGCCATGTGCACACATAAAATTAATGTCTGCATAGAATTAATACTAGGCCAAGGCTGTGGATCTGTAGTTTGAATTATGTAGTGTGCAAAGTTTAGAGCAGATGGTGATAAAGGCCCAGTGCAGCCAAAAACGTGATTTGTCTGTGTTTTATATACATTTCCACCCTACGAGGTTGGAATAATACTATGAAATTGTGAAAAGTATGGTAATAATATTTTCATATGAGAGCTGTTGGGGGGGAAAAAAACACCTGTAATTTCAGCCTGTGGGATGGAGTTTGGTCTGCCTGGTGACATCACTAGAAGGTACATTTGTTAATAGATATAGATAATTTTTTTAAATTGAAAACACAGTAAGCTACTTAATTGTTCCCCGAAAATTTGATATTGAGATCAAAATGGCTACATTGGACCTTAAAACTGTAGAAATACCTGTGTTGAGTTTCAAATCAAAGAATAGACTGAACAAAACTATAAACGCAACATGTAAAGTCCCATGTTTCATGAGCTGAACTAAAAGATCCCAGCAATGCTCCATATGCACAAAAAGCTTATTGCACCCAAATTTGTTTACATCACTGTTAGTGAGCATTTCTTCTTTTCAGTTGTCACACAACATATTGCCACATATCTCTCAAGTTTTGAGGGAGCGTGCAATTGGCATGCTGACTGCAAGAATGTCCATCAGAGATGTTACCAGATAATTGAATGTTAATTTCTCTACCATAATCTGCCTTAAACTTTGTTTTAGAGAATTTGGCAGTACGTCCAACCGGCCTCACAACCACAGACCACGTGTATGGCGTTGTTTTTTGCTAGCGTTTGCTGATGTCAACATTGTGAACAGAGTGCCCCATGGTGGCGGTGGGGTTATGGTATGGGCAGGTATAAGCCACAGACAACGAACACAACTGCATTTTATCGACATGCAATTTGAATGCACAGAGATACCGTGGATGAGATCCTGAGGCCTACTAAGGTATCTGACCAACAGGCGCATATCTGTATTCCCAGTCTTGTGAAATCCATTGATTAGGGCCTAATGCATTTATTTCAATTGACTGATTTCCTTATCTGAACCATAACTCGGTAAAATTGTTGAAATTGTTGCTTTCTTTTCAGTATCTTTTTTTCTAGTGGTGCGCGCTGCAAAGTTTTGGCAAGATGTGAGAAATTTTACTATTTGCACAATCCTAAAATCTCATCACAAATGAAGTGATGTTCTGTCTTACAGTAACATTATACTATTATATTCAGTTACGTAGAATACCAGCTTTGTGATCTTGCAGACATTGATTCAGCTTTGATCTAACTTTATTAAAACGAGCACCATTTGCCAGACTAGCCTGTTCTCTACGAGTAGAACAGAAACTGTGCATGAGGTAGAAAATAGACTGTTGGAAGAGGGGTTCAGCTGTCAGGAAGAGGGGTTCAGAAAAACTTGGATCCACAGCCACTCTAAATATAATATGCATAAAGAAAAGAAGACTGCTGTACACAAATATAGGCTACTGACCAAAGGAACAAACTGTACAGAGGAGAATACAATTTTGACAGTGCAAAAATGCTGACTGTTGCCAAAACTGACCGTATCATTTTAAATACCCTGCGAGCCGCTTGATCTAATCTCCACGTTTTTGGGGTGTCAAAACGGAGCTCTTGGAGACACAGAATATTACTACAAAGCTCAACTCCAACTCCAAAGCACAACTCGGGAGGCCATAATTTCCTTTAAAAAAAAAAATACTTTCATTCTTACCTTAGCACCACTGATCGTCTCGTAGACTAGGTTGCCTTTACGGTTGATGGATAAATCACTCTCACTGGTCCTAATGCAGAGGGCAGAAAATTACATGAAGTTCAGCTTTAGTAAGATAAGGATACCCATGAATGCAAGTGGTAAACATTATAATTAAGCAATAAGGCCCGAGGGGGTATGGCCAACATACCACGGCTAAGGGCTGTTCTTAGGCACGACGCAAAGGTATATTAGTCATATACCACAAACCCCAGAGGTGCCATATTGCTACTACTGTTTACCAACATAATTAGAGCAGGAAAAATAAATGGTTTTGTCATACCGTGGTATACGGGTACATTATGAGCAATTGTTTTCTGAGAGTACAGGACATTTTTGGTACAGGAGTAACAAAATAAATTATAATTTACAGTGAAACATTGCCCAATTCAAGCTTGAGTGTAGGATTTTGGTTTTTACCACTACCACGATAACGTCTATCACAATGCAACAGCGTTCCAGGTCACATGTTTGTAAATTTCTTTACCCCTCTTTCAGGATGGTGTAGACAGCTTGTTTGGTTTGTGGTTCCTCTCCACTGATGACCTCTACACTCTGATTCCTCCGAGGGGCCGGCATTCCCTTCAATGGTAAAAGACATTGAGGGTCAGAACAGATACATTATACTGCTCAAACACAAAAAAACTAAACTTGTTACTTACTGTCTTCTTTGGTGGGATGGCAGGAGGGGTATCCTTGACTAACTTCCCAGGTGTCTTTATGAAGCTCATTTTGGGGCCAGGGAGGGCTGTCACCTTGGCAACTGAGACAGGGCTCATTCCTAGGCTACTGTACGGAGATGTGGATGACGTGGATGAGGAGGTGGAGGAGAAGAGCAAGGAGGTAGTGTTGGGAGTTGGCGAAGGAGGGGAGACCTCATGATGAACGTCTTTGCAAGCATCCAGACTTCTGGAGCGTCTGCGTTCATCGAACTTGAGCCGCAGCCTTGTTCCGGAGCGCCCCCTACTCTGTCCAGTAGGAGTGCCAATGTTGAACTTGCTGATCAGCTTGTTGATAGGCGCCAGGGAGGTCTTGTCGATGGCAGGAACAATCACCTCATTGAACGACGCTGGAGGAGGGGGTTCTGGGATGGACGAATCAAGTCCATTTCTGCCCAGCAAACCTCCGAGCCCCACCCCATTCTGTCTGGCCCCTCTGGGACTAACCGGTTTGAGCCCTGCCTCATTAAATTCCTCCCCATTGACCCAACCTCTCTCCTTCATATCCACTCTGTAGGGTTCTGCTGCTGTGGGACTGGGTTCTTCCTTGACCTTTACCATCTGTCCTTCCCTCCGGTGCCCACCCTCACCCTCTCTCTGGCTCCCAGCCTGGCCATCCCCAGGAGGTCTCTTGAAAGGACTCCCAAAGTCCTCCCTGCCCTCGCCCTCTGGTGTGGACTTTGGAGAGACCGGAAAGCTGAGTGTTTGTCCAGTAGGGGCGTAAGGGTTCTGGATCTCCCCCCCTTCCTTCCTCTGGGGCAGACTGTTGTAGGGCGAGGAGAGGCCTGAGTTGGGGTTCTGTGACTGGGCCTGCTGGGTCTTCAGCTGCACCCCATACGAGTAGTCTCCCTTCTCCCCATCCTTCAGCACCACGTAGGGCTGGCCGGAGATGCCCTGTACCCGGACGGCCACCCCGTACTTGTTGGAGGGGGGCATGGCGCCGCTGCCCCCTCTGGTCTTCTCGGGGTAGCCCCCGCCAGTGTCATGGAGGTCCTTGATGAAGCGGATCTGGACGCCGTAGTCAAGTGGAGGCTTCCTGTCTGTGGAGAGGGCCATTTTGACTTCCTGTTTGGGCTAGAGGATACTTGGGCAGAGGGTGAAATTCTAATCAGTCCACACACACACACACACACACATTGCAGTTGACAGCCAGCTTCACAAGTAATTTTTTAAAGAACAGTTGTACAGAAGTCATAATAATATTTGTTCTCTTCATCCTAACAAGTTTATATCAAAGCTATTGTGTTTTCAGGTTCTACACCTGACAATGAGCAGGTTACTGGCACAATGCATTCACTGAAACTGACTCGCATCACACAGTTAATCATCCACTTAGTGCACCGCTTTCATTCTCACAAAGACATACTGTTCACAAGAAATACACATCTCAGTCTGGTGTCTCACTGTTTCTCTACTAGTCTAGAATTTGCCTGGGGCTGTTTAGTTTCCTCTTAGTCACTGCTGCCTGTCACCACAGTACGGCCATTGATGGGGTTTGCATATGACCTCCATTATACGGATTGACATCCGCTTGGATCTTCTTCATATTTCTCCTACTTCAATTCCCAGACCTTTCTTTATACTTGCATAGGTGTATGACCCACTGTTGCATAAGGACAAAAATTATGATGCAACTGGTATAGTATGAGATATGGCATATCTTCATGATACCCTATTCTTTACATTAGCTTTTCTCACAGGGTGTAAAGTATTCATTGAGACAATTATGCCACTAGGCCACTGAGCATTTCTTTGTGCTGGTGTAGTCCTTTCTGTGTGGGTGTAACGCGTGAGAGAGAAGGAGAAAGAGAATGACTGAAGAGAGTGGGTTTTGAGGGCCTGCGGGTCTGATAGCGATCATTGTGACGTGGTCGTAATTTTTCATGCTGCCCGCTCCTAAAAAGATAAGCTATATCCTATATGCAAAACGTAGCTCAAGAGAATGTGCAAGTGTCCACGCTCATCATTCTTGGTGCTTCAATTTCAATAGCCATAGCCTACCTCTGCATCCGAGATCAGGTGTGCATGTAGTCTCCATTAAATAGAATAGGCTATAGCCTATGTATTGGCGGAGAAGCACACAGTTATCTTTCTAAATAGGTTAACTACATTGCCTAGAAATAAATGTTGATCACCCATGTCTCCATCTGCAAATCCCTCTCCTAAAAAAGGTAGGCTATATGCAAAACGTAGTTCAAGAGAAAGTGTCCGCTTTCTCTCCAACTTTGTTTTATGTCCACGATCCCATTTTGATATCTGAAATTTCACAACAATGTGAAAAAAAACAACCTAATTTAACAGCCAATGTTAACTTTTTTTATTTGAGTCTATGGCAGTCACTGTTAGAATGTTTTTCAAAAATTTCTGATTGTCTCCTCAACTCACCATCAAAAACGTTTAAAATGTGGGGCTATGACAGTCAATTGCAAATTAGTCTGACATAAGATCTCATCTCACCATCACTAATGAGATGGTCTGCTTGATGCACGTCGCTTGAGATTCTCAAAGTCAGGGGGCGTGGTCGACAATGAGAGCACTGAATCCAGATAAACTACTATGAGTTATATGGTGCTTTGAAATCAACTGGGAAGTTGGGAAAAATACACAACGTCAAATCATGAAGTCAGTGAACTTTTGGCTGGAAAGTCAAAGCTCTATATAGAAGCCAGAGTTCCGAGTTCCCAGTTGCATCACATATGTCTAAAATAACATTGCAGGACTGAGGTTGGTTTCGGGACCAGTTCTTGCATACAGAAAAATAAAGGCAGTCAGATAGTTATGAAAAGCTGCAGGTGTGGGTGAGATGAAGAAATCAGTGCCGCGCAGACCTCTAAGTGGGTACTTGATTGTGCGTAGCATAAATTACTAGCTAGATATACGACTTCAGGTGTGTTAATATACTGGCAAATCCGATGTATTAGTAGCCAACTAACGTTAGGTAGCTAACTAACATACCGGTACATACTGCTGTAATGATATGCTATGCGTTTTGTAAGATAGCTAACAAATTGTCAGCCAACATAACGTGAAACGTAACCTATTTGAAAAGTCATCACATTGCTTGAATTAAGAGCAATACATTTTCATCCACGCTCATCGGACTTCGGCTGCATATTTTCTGCCAGTTACTTAAAATCTGAAAATGTTGTGATGCCATGCCCATTTTCTGAAGAATTGCATTATGGGCCTTAAAAGAACAGAAATAGTGTTCACTACTTGTATACTTCATATTTTGGCAAATTTAGTACGACATCTGGGAACCTTTGGCATACTAACTATTAGAGGTAGACCGATTATGATTTTGCAACACTGATGCCGATTACTGGAGGACCAAAAAAGTCAGATACTGATAAAAAATTAAAAAACGGTAGATTTTTATACATTTGTAATAATGACAATTACAACAACACTGAATGAACTTTTATTTTAACTTAATATAATACATAAATAAAAATCTATTTAGTCTCAAATAAAATGAATGTTCAATATGTTCAATTTGGTTTAAATAATGCAAAAACAAAAAGTGTTAGAGAAGAAATTAAAAGTGCCATGTAAAAAAGCTAACATAAGTTCCTTGCTCAGAACATATGAAAGCTAGTGGTTCCTTTTAACATGAGTCTTCAATATTCCCAGTTAAGAAGTTTTAGGTTGCAGTTATTATAGGACTATTTCTCTCTATAGCATTTGTATTTCATATACCTTTGACTATTGGATGTTCTTATAGGTACTATAGTATTTCCAGCCTAATCTCGGGAGTTGATAGGCTTGAAGTCATAAACAGCGCAATGTTTGAAGCACAGTGAAGAGCTGCTGGTGTAACCGATGTGAAATGGCTAGCTAGTTAGCGGTGGTGCGCGCTAATAGAGTTTCAATCGGCAACGTCACTCGCTGAGACCTTGAAGTAGTTGTTCCCCTTGCTCTGCAAGCTTTTGTGGTGCGATGGGTAACGATGCTTCGAGGGTGACTGTTGTCGATGTGTGCAGAGGGTTCCTGGTTCGAGCCCAGGTAGGGGCGAGGGAGAGGGACGGAAGCTATACTGTTACACTGGCAAATACATGAAAGTGCATGAAAGTGCTGTTTGAATGAATGGTTACGAGCCTGCTGCTGCCTACCACCACTCAGTCAAACTGCTCTATCAAATCAGACTTAGTTATAATTTAATGACACAAATACGAGCCTTAGGTCATTAATATGCTCAAATCCAGAAACGATCATTTCGAAAACAAATGTTTATTCTTTCAGTGAAATACAGAATCGTTACGCTTTTTATCTAACGGGTGGCATCCATAAGTCTAAATATTGCTGTTACATTGCACAACCTTCAATGTTGTGTCATAATTATGTAAAATTCAGGCCAAATAATTACGGTCTGTTAGGAAGAAATGGTTCACACAGCTTGCAAAGAGCCAGGCGGACTAAACTGCTGCATATACCCTGACTCTGCTTGCACAGAACGCAAGAAAAGTGACAATTTCCCTACTTAAAAGAAATTCATGTCAGCAGGCAATATTAACTAAATATGCAGGTTTAAAAATATATACTTGTGTATTGATTTTAAGAAAAGCATTGATGTTTATGGTTAGGTACACTTTGGTGCAACGACAGTGCTTTTTTCGTGAATGCACTTGTTAAATCACCCGTTTGGCGAAGTAGGTTGCGATTCAATGACAAATTAACAGGCACCGCATCGATTATATGCAACGCAGGACAAGCTAGATAAACAAGTAATATCGTCAACCATGTGTAGTTAACTAATGATCATGTTAAGATTGATTGTTTTAGGCCTCCTGGGTGGCGCAGTGCTAGCTGTGCCACCAGAGACTTTGGGTTCGAGCCCAGGCTCTGTCGCAGCCAGCCGCGACCCGGAGGTCCATGGGGCTGACGCACATTTGTCCGGGTTAGGGAGGGTTTGGCCAGTAGGGATATCCTTGTCTCATCGCGCACTAGCGACTCCTGTGGCGGGCCGGGTCGCTAGGTGCACGGTGTTTCCTCTGACCCATTGGTGCGGCTGGCTTCCCGGTTGGATGCGCTCTGTGTTAAGAAGTAGTGCAAGCTTGGTTGGGTTTCGGAGGACGCATGGCCCTCGACCTTAGTCTCTCCCGAGCCCGTACGGGAGTTGTAGCGATGAGGCAAGATTGTTAGTAGTTACTATTGGATACCACGAAATTGGGGAGAAAAAGGGGGTAAAAGAAAAAGATTGATTGTTTTTTATACAATAAGTTTAAATGCTAGCTAGCACCTTACCTCCTTGCTGCACTCATAACAGGCAGTCAGCCTGCCACGCAGTCTCCTCGTGGAGTGCAATGTCATCGGCCATAATCGGTGTCCAAAAATGCAGATTACCGATTGTTATAAAAACTTCAAATCGGCCCTAATTAAAAATCGGCCATTCCGATTAATCGGTCGACCTCTACTAACTAAAAGCATACTACATACTCAATTTACATCACAAATAGTACAGTTAGTATTACTATTCGAACACAGATACATTGTTCCTTCTCAGTATCTATACACCATCTTGATATTATTGACCATAAACCACTGTGCCACTCGGCAGGTTAAGGCACTGCATCTCGGTGCTAGAGGTGTCACTACAGGCCCTGGTTTGATTCCAGGCTGTACCTCACGGCACAACACCTCTCCCCTATTTGACCTCGATAGTTTGTGTGTTTGTATTGGTATAGATATATAGGCTACATGTGCCTTGAGCTGTTCTTGTCTATTAATGTTCTGTATTATGTAATGTTTCAAGTTGTGTGGACCCCAGGAAGAGTAGCTGCTGCTTTTGCTACAGCTAATCAAGTTGTGTGGACCCCAGGAAGAGTAGCTGCTGCTTTTGCTACAGCTAATGGGGAGTGAGCTATAAATCAAAGCACTTTCCAGGTGAGGTGGAACAATGGTATGTTTACCCATTTTTTTTTTTACCCCCCCCCCCCAAAAAAAAAATGGGTAAACATACCATTGTTCCACCTCACCTGGAAAGTGCTTTGATTTATAGATCAGTAGTACTCAACATGAACATGACCTTATACTGAACAAAAATATAAAAACACAACATGTAGTGTTAGTCCCATGTTTTATGAGCTGAAATAAAAGATCCCAGAAATGTTCCATATCCACAAAAAGCCAATCTCTCAAATATCCAGCAACTTCGCATAGCCAATGAATAGGAGTGAGACAACATTCCACATGCCACAATCAACAGCATGATTAACTCTATCCGAAGGAGATGTGTTGCGCTGCATGAGGCAAATGGTGGTTACACCAGATACCAACTGGTTTTTCTGATCCATGCCCCTAACTTTTTTTAAAGCCATCTGTATTCCCAGTCATGTGAAATCCACAGATTTGGGCCTAATGAATTTATGTAAATTGATTTTCTTATATGAACTAACTCAGTAAAAATCATAGAAATTGTTGCTTTTATATTTTTGTTCAGTGTATATAATACATACACACTGCACACTTACAATAACCCCTAATGACAATTAATTGATGTCAATGTATCAATCATGTAATGATTTGGATTAGTAGTAGATTGTTTCAGATAGCACATTGGACTGGAGTATGCATTGGCTGTTATAAACTGTTGTGAATGCTTATTGCCTACGACAGGTATCATGCTATGGTTAAATTGCCGTTGTACAAGCTTTATGACACAGTTTCAGTTACATGTGGCCCATTAACCATGTAGCCTTCAGTATAACCTACCAATACAGGGGTTAAATGTCAACCTCTCCCCCAAAAACGCTGGGAGCGGGGGGTGGACAGGATATTCCCATTGTCCCAACTCCTTGGAGCATGATCCACCAGTGGCTATGCTAGGAATGGGCCTTTCTCCTCTCAGCTACCACAGAGCCATCTCCCACAGACTTCATAGACCCATCAGTCAGAGTGTGTTTGCAATGGGCACACCTGCAGTGTGCACACCCCCCAACCATCGGTCTCAACACAGAAGCTGCGTCACTCCTCTTTCCTTAAATTTTCTTGCTAGTTTCGGGTTACAGATGCTGCCCAAACTGCTAGAGTTTATCCCACAGCAGTTGAGTGAGGGCCGATTAATTGGTAACCTGAGGGTAATGAATCAATAACCAGAGGTAATTAGCTATTGGTTTACACGGTAACAGCCCATGCCTTGACCATTAGGCATTAGGTGAGATTAACAAGTCAAAGTCAGCCTTTTTCAAAAAATTCTCTGTATACTAAATGTTCTGCATGAGTTTCCATTGGTTTAAGAAGCAGATGAGGAAACTGTACAATTGGAGAATTGGGGCATCTAATGTATGAGTAGGGAGGTTTTAGTTTGAGGGTTTAAACAGAGTTGATCGAAGGGGTTATTAAGGCTAAATGCCATCTCATTCCAAAATCATGAGTAGCAATATGGAGTTGGTCCCCCTTTGCTTCTATAAACAGCCTGAGTGTTGCAAACGAGGACAGATGATTTTTGCACGCTAAGCGCTTCAGCACTCCCATTCTGTGAGCTTGTGCGGCCTACCACTTTGCGGCTGAGCCGTTGCTGCTCCTAGACGTTTCCACTTAACAATAACAGTACTTACAGTTGACTGGGGTAGCTCTTGCAGGGCAGAAATTTGATTAACTGACTTGTTGGAAAGATGGCATCCTATGACAGTGCCATGTTGAAAGTTACAGATCTCTTCAGTAAGGCTATTTTACTGCCAATGTTAATCTATGGAGATTGCATGGCTTTGTGCTCGATTTTACACACCTGTCAGCAACAGGTGTGGCTGAAATAGCCAAATCCACTAATTTGAAGGGGTGTCCACATACTTTGGTACATATAGTGTACAATAGGACAGAAAGTAAACATATCTATATTAAGTTAACTGGCAAATATTATTACAAGGGAGACTCCTTGTCAAAACAAGGTACTTTGCCATTGGAGAAACTACAGGATTTTCAATGGGAGACATAAGCCCGGATGGCAATGTTTGGTGAACGTATTGGGAGGCTACGCCGTTACAACCCAGTAGCAGGCCAGGGTTTTGCGCCATTGGTTTCACTCTATCCCACACTCTCAGACAAGGCCACGTCACAATGCATTACTATGTCAACAGAGAGAGGAATGTCACCGAACAGGACTATTTGCCAGCCAGCCAGCCAGCCATCGTCCTTCCCTATCCCCACACCCCTCCCACTCGCCCTCTCTGCCCCACTTTCTCACCCATGCCGTTTGCCCTATATGTGACACACACACACACACACACACACACACACACACACACACACACACACACACGGGTGAGAAAGCACCACCACTGGAGTCAAAATACAGTATGAATGGATTTTTTTTTAAGTATGGGGGTTTGAATGACTAAATTACATTTTTTTATATCACAACTAAAGCCACCCTTGCAACACAGGGGAGTACTGTAAACCAATTCAAATCTACACAACCCTAAAGCCTAAAAAAGGTGACAAATTGATTTTTTTTTATTCAAAGAACACCTGGATTGTACAATATTTGCACAAGCTCTCAAGTTCGTTGTTATTCATTACTAGACAGCCATTTTCAAGTGTTGAAAGATTTTCAAGCCGATTTAGGTCCAAACTGTAACTAGGCCACTCAGGAACATTCAATGTCATCTTGGTAAGTGACTCAAGTATATTTGGCCTTGTGTTTTAGGTCATCGTCCTGCTGAAAAAGTGAATTTGTTACCCAGTATCTATTGAAAAACAGGACCAGGCTTTTCTTTAGGATTTTGCCTGTGTTTAGCTGTATTGTTACTGTTTATCATTATTATTTTTTAACTCCCGGAGTCCTTGCCGATGACAAGCATACCCATGATGCAGTCACCAACATGCTTGAAAATATGAAAGCGGTACTCAGTAATGTGTTGGATTTGCCTCAAACATAACACTTTGTATTCAGAACATAAAGTTCATTTCTTTGCCACATTTCTTGCAGTTTTACTTTAGTGAAACAGGACACATGTTTTAGAATAAAAAATTCTGTAGAGGCCTCCTTATTTTCACTCTATTGTGAACTACAATGTTGATCCATCCTCAGTTTAATTGCTATAATAAGAGAACTGTTTAAAAGTCAGTATTAGCCTCATGGTGAAATTCTTGAGCACTTTCTTTCCTCTGGCAACAGTTAGGAAGGACCCCTGTATATTTGTAGTGTCATCTAACGATAGGTTCCCTTCTTTGCGAGGCATTGGAAAACCTCCCTGGTTTTGTGGTTGATTCTGTGCTACTCGAACAGTGTATTTCAGAGGGATCTTGCAGCTTGATGTGCACCCACACTGCCCGTTCATCATTTCACAATAAGAAATTATGACATAGCACTGGGAGTCATTACTTGAATGTGTCACCCCTGTATGGGATTGTCGCTTGTTGCCCATTTCCACCTAAGTGGAAAGCCTGAGTCTCATTGCTCAACTTGCACACATAATTATCTGAGAAGTTAATGTGGAGGACCATCTAATTGTGCTTAATATTCTCTTTGATTTATCTGAACTGACCTGGTGAATCCAGTTGTTGTGTTGACTGCCATTCTCCTCCAGCTCTCTGTTGAACTCTTTAAATCAACTCCCTATTTTGGAGTTGGAGTCCGATTTCTGCTCTGGATAACCCCCCCAATTTTTTTTTTTATTACAATCTCAAAAGTAAGCCTAATATTCAATTAGGACAACAATTTAGATTTGCATAATGACTTCCTCTCTCCTCTCAGGATCAGCATTTTGTCTCTCCCTGTATCTCAGTGTTCTCACATCCTCAAGCTGACATCAATAAAAATAAAATTTGTCTATAGCCAACCCTTTTTTCCCCCCAGTACAACAGCGCCTCTTCAACCTCAGGAGGCTGAAGATATGTAGCTTCCTGTCGGGCTGTATCACCGCCTGGTTCGGCAACTGCACCAACCGCAGGGCTCTCCCAGAGGGTGGTGCGGTCTGCCCAACGGGGACAAACTACCTGCCCTCCAGGACACCTACAGCATCCGATGTCACAGGAAGGCCAAAAAGATCATCAAGGACAACAACCACCTGAGCCACTGCCTCTTCACCCCGCTATTATTCAGAATACTAGGTCAGTACAGGTGCATCAAAGCTGAGACCAAGAGACTGAAACAGCTTCTATCTCAAGGCCATTAGAACGTTAAAACAGCCATTACTAGGCAGCTTTCCACCCGGTTAGAGGCTGCTGCACTACATACATAGACTTGAAATCACTGGCCACTTTAATAAAGGAACAGTCACTTTAATAATGCTGACATATTTTTGCTTTACTCATATGTATATATACACACACTATTCTATTCTACTGTACTTTAGTCTATGCCACTGACATTGCTAATCCTAATATTTATATATTCTTTAATTCCATTATTTTACTTTCAGGTTTGTGTGTATTGTTAGATATTACTGCACTGTTGGAGCTAGAAACACAAGCGTTTTACTACACCCACAATAACATATGCTAAACACGTGTATGTGACCAATAAAATGTTATTTGATTTATAACTATACTGAACAAAAATATATAAATGCAACGCGCAACAATTTAAAATATTTTACTGAGTTACAGTTCATAAGGAAAATCAGTCAAATTTAATAAATGCATGTGGCAGTAATCTATGGATTTCACATGACTGGGAATACAGACATGCATCATTTGGTCAAAGATACCTTAAAAAAAAGGAAGGGGCGTGGATAATTTATTTATTTATTTTATAAAGTCAATACCTGGTGTGACCACCATTTGCCTCATGCAGCATGACACATCTCCTTTGCATTGAGATGATCAAGCTGTTGATTGTGGCCTGTGGGAGAGATGTCACTCCTTTTCAATGGCTGTGTGAAGTTACTGGATATTGGCAGAAACTGGAACATGCCGTTGTACACCTTGATCCAGAGCATCACAAACAGGCTCAACGGGTGACATGTCTGGTGAGTATACAGGCCATGGAAGAACTGGGACATTTTCAGTTTCCAGGAATTGTGTACAGATCTTTGCGACATTGGTTTGTGCATTATCGTGCTGAAACATGAGGTGACAGCGGCAGACGAATGGCACGACAATGGGCCTCAGGATCTCATCACGGTATCTCTGTGCATTCAAATTGCCATCGATAAAATGCAATTGTGTTTGTTGTCTGTAGCTTATGTCTGTCCATACCATAACCCCACCATGGGGCACTGCTGATGTCAACTTTGTGAACAAACTGCTCGCCCACACGACGCCATACACGTACGTGGTCTGCGGTTGATCATGATTGTACATGATTTGGAAAGGCACACACCCGTCTGTATAAGGTCCCACAGTTGACAGTGCATGTCAGACAAAAACCATGCAATGAGGTCGAAGGAATTGTCCATAGAGCTTGTCCAATTGTCCATACAGGATTGTATCGAGGCACAGATCTGGGGAAGGGTACCAAAAATGTCTGCAAACATTGGTCCAAGAACAGTGGCCTCGATCATTCATAAATGGAAGAAGTTTGGACTAATCAATTTTAGAATAAGGCTGTAATGTAACAAAATGAGGAAAAAGTCAAGGGGTCTGAATATTTTTTTAATGCACCGTATGGCCACTATATCTAGGAAAGTCCCAAAGGCAGGGCCTAATAGTGTATAACAGGTCATAACAAGACGTTTTGTAGTGATTCCTATGTTGTTGATGTAAAGAATAGTTGTTGGTCCGTGGTGTGTAATCAAGAGCAAACAGACGTCGCAGTTGACATGAAATTACTTTCCCCAGTTACTAATAAGCATGCACACATTAAGAAAATGACTAAACTTGAATCTCAGTGGATTGATGAGGAATTGAAAAACTATGGTTGAAAGGGATGAGGCAAAAGGTCTGGCTAAACAATCAATTGGCAAACGTACTGCAAATTGAGAAATGTGACTAAACTGAATTTTAAAAAGTAACTACACTATGAAACAAAGATAAATGACATCTAGAACGATATTAAAAAGTGTTGGGAAAAAAGGCAGACTCTGCTCCATCATTCATTGAATCAGAAGGCTCATTCGTCACAAAACGAACTGATATTGCTACTTTAATTACATTTTCATTGGCAAGATCAGCATAATGAAGCATGACATGCCAGCAACAAATGCTGACACTACACATCCAAGTATATCTGACAATGACAAGGCACCGGGGACTGACAACTTGGATGGAAAATGACTGAGGATAATAGCAGACGATATTGCCAGTCTTATTTGCCATATCTACAATTTAAGCCTCCTCTCAAGCCTGGAGAAAAGCAAAAGTAATTCAATTATCTAAGAATAGTAAAGCCTGTTACCAACCGTTCGCAAACTTTTGGGAAAAAAATGGTGTTTGACCAGATGCAATGCTATTTTACAGCAAAGAAAAATTGACAAACGTTCAGCATGCTTATAGGTGAAGGACATTCAACAAGCACAGCACACAAATAACTGATATTTGCCTGAGAAAAATTAATGATACAAAGATTGCGTGGGCTGTTTTGTTAGACTTCAGTGTGGCTTTTGACAATATTGATCAGTCTGCTGCTGGAAAAATGTACAGTTGAAGTCAACATACACTTAGGTTGGAGTCATTAAAACTCGTTTTTCAACCACTCCACAAATGTCTTCTTAAATTAACAAACTGTAGTTTTGGCAAGTCAGTTTGGACATCTACTTTGTGCATGACACGTAATTTTTCCAACAATTGTTTACAGACAGATTATTTCACTTATAATTCACCGTGTCACAATTCCAGTGGGTCAGAAGTTTACATACACTAAATTGACTATGCCTTTAAACAGCTTGGAATATTCCAACAAATTAGGTCATGGCTTTAGAAGCTTCTGATAGGCTAATTGACATCATTTGAGTCAATTGGAGGTGTACCAGTAGATGTATTTCAAGGCCTGCCTTCAAACTCAGTGCCTCTTTGCTTGACATCATGGGAAAATCAAAAGAAATCAGCCAATAACTCAGAAAATAATTGTAGACCTCCACAAGTCTGGTTCATCCTTGGCAGGAATTTCCAAACACCTGAAGGTACCATGTTCATCTGTACAAACAATAGTACATAAGTATAAACACCATGGGACCACGCAGCCATCATACCACTCAGCAAGGAGACGCGTTCTGTCTCCTATAGATTAACGCATTTTGGTGCGAAAAGTGCAAATCAATCCCAGAACAGCAGCAAAGGACCTTGTGAAGATCTTGGAGGAAACAGTTACAAAAGTATCTATATCCACAGTAAAAGGAAGAATGAAAGGAAGAAGCCACTGCTCCAAAACCGCCATAAAAAAGCCAGACTACGGTTTGCAAATTGTACATGGGGACAAAGATTGTACTTTTCGGTGCTCTGGTATGATGAAAAAAAAAATAGAACTGTTTGGCTGTAATGACCATTATTATGTTTGGAGGAAAAAGGGTGAGGCTTGCAAGCCAAAGAACACCATCCCAACCGTGAAGCACAGGGCTGGCAGCAACATGTTGTGGAGGTGCTTTGCTGCAGGACGGACTGGTGCACTTCAAAGTGAAGTATGTGGATATATTGAAGCAGCATCTCAAGACATCAGTCGGGAAGTTAAAGCTTGGTCGCAAGTGGGTCTTCCAAATGGAAAATGACCCCAAGCATACTTCCAAAGTTGTGGCAAAATGGCTTAAGGACAACAAAGTCAAGGTATTGGAGTGGCCATCACAAAGCCCTGACCTCAATCCTGTAGAAAATTTGTGGGCAGAACAGAAAAAGCGTGTGCGAGCAAGGAGGCCTACAAACCTAAATCAGTTACACCAGCTCTGTCAGGAGGATTGGGCCAAAATTCAACCACCTTATTGTGGGAAGCTTGTGAAAGGCTACCCAAAACGTTTGACCCAAGTTAAACTATTGAAAGGCAATGCTACCAAATACTAATTGAGTGTATGTAAACTTCTGACCCACTGGCAATGTGATGAAAGAAATAAAAGCTGAAATAAATCGCTACTATTATTCTGACATTTCACATTCTTAAAATAAAAGTGGTGATCCTAACTGACCTAAGACATGGAATTTTTAGTAGGATTAAATGACAGGCATTGTGAAAAACTGAGTTGAAATGCATTTGGCTAAACTCCACCTGCAACTGTATGTATTATGGCTTTACATCCCCTGCTATATTGTGGATAAAGAGTTACCCATCTAACAGAACACAGTGTTCTTTAATGGAAGCGTCGCCAACATAATCCAGGTAGAATCAGGAATTCCCCAGGGCAGCAGTTTAGGCCCCTTACTTTTTACTAACGACATGCCACTGCCTTTGAGTAAAGCCAGTGTGTATGTATGCGGCTAAATCAACACTATACACGTCAGCTACTACAGTGAGTGAAATGACTGCAACGGTTAACAAAGAGCTGTAGTTAGCTTCAGAATGAGTGGCAAGGAATACATTTATTCTTAAATATTTCAAAACTCAAAGCATTGTATTTTGGACAAATCATTCACTAATCAAACCCTAAACCTCAACTAAATCTAAATGTGGAAATTGAGCAAGTTGAGGTAACTAAACTGCTTGGAGTAACCCTGAATTGTAAACGATCATGGTCAAAACATTGATACAACAGTAGCTAAAATGGGGAGAAGTCTGTCCATAAAGCGCTACTCTGTCTTCTTAACAGCACTATAAACGAGGCAGTTCCACCAGGCTTTTGTCACACCTGGACTGCTGTGCAGTTGTGTGGTCAGGTGCCACAAAAAGGGACTTAGGAAAATTGCTATTGGCTCAGAACAGGACAGCACAGCCGGCCCTTGGGTGTACACACAGCGCAAATAATAATATGCATGTCAATCTCAAAGTGGAGGAGAGATTAACTTCATCACTAATTGTATTTGTGAGAGGTATTGACATGAAAGCACTGGAGCTGTCTGTTTAAACAACTAGCACACAGCTCTACATAGAGCCATGACTACATGGAACTCTATTCCACATCAGGTAACAGATGCAAGCAGTAGAAAACAGACAAAAAAAACAGATAAATACACACCTTATGGAACAGCGGGGACTGTGAAGCAACACAAAACACATGCACACACGATAACATACAAACTATACAGATATCTACAACACAAAATTCATGTGGACATGTGGTAGTGGAGTAGGGCCTGAGGGAACACAGTGTGCTGTGAAATGTTATGAATGTAATGTTGTTTAAATTGTGTAACTGCCTTAATTTTTCTGTACCCTGTCTTGGTAGCAGCTAATGGGGATCCATTATAAATACAACCAGAGTGACTGGACATCACTGGCTACAACAAAATGGTTCCAGTCTGGCTAGCTACATCGTCAGATTACATTTCTAATTTTGTCAGATAGTGCACTTGAACTTGCAATGCAAATGACTGTTAGCTAGCGAAAGTTAGCTTGCTGACTAGCTACTTGTATGAGCTGTGTAGTAACATTATTCAAATCAGAAACCATTTGCATGGCTAGTTATAGCCTAATGTTAGCTGGCTAATGTTGAACCTAGTTGGTTAGCCCATTAGCTGCCTGCACATGCATACAACAGCTATGACAATGTTTGCATTGGTAGTAGTACGAGTTGGGATTAAGCCGGTTCATTATAGCCATCTAGATGAACCGACACACAAGTTTCTACTTTAATCCAACGTAAAAAAAGACCAATTAAAATTTAAGACCAGATTGAGATGGTCGTTCACATGAGATGGGAAGACAGGCAAATGGGAGAAACAGTGGTTGGAAGTAGGGATTGTTCCCTGTCCTCAGGTGGAAAGTTGTATGTGACATGTGCCGGAGATTGTTAGCACAACACCAAGGCTCTGCACAGGAAATTATAATATTAAATGGTTGATGGCAGTGGGTAACCAAATCACAGATTGCATTCGTCTTGTCCAAACATTTTGGGACGGCTGATCTACGTTTCCCAAGTGCTGGGTGTTTGAAAGCATTCTTTTTATCACAATTTCTCCCAACAAAAAAACAATAAACCTCCCAACCTTCAAGAAAAATCTAATGAATTTCAATATTCATACAGTTTGTGCCTACTCGTTGAAAATCCTTGCCATTATCTTACTCTACATAAACAAAATATGCGTTTGAGTTGTGCACAATAATAAATTGTAAAATTAGATTGGAGGCCTGGAGCATTTAATATCCAATTATTATTTGTATGACTTATTTAACTATCCATGATGAATGGCTGGAAAAATACAGCCACAATTAATTTAAGGTATGCAAATCAGATTTCAAATATGATTACACTTGCAGGTTGAAAAATGTACGCATTGACAATGGACTAATTAAACAACTCAAAGCAGTACTTTCAATGCGTGAGATAGAAGAGGTGTGGAGTGGGAGCATGAAGAGTCAAATGCGTCTCTCATGGCCAATGTGTGAGAGTTGGTAGCTCTGAATCACAGCACATATTTTACTTCCTTCTTTGCTCCAATGGGTACACTCACAATGGCCGCCAGTCCACCCATTAAGCCATCGGCCTGAATGGGGACGCCCGTTCTAGTCATATGGCAGCATATGCAGTCAGGAGCAGAGGAGAGGATAAAGTGTGTGCCTTTTTGCTATTCAAAACGGTTATTACGGTAACCATGGTCATTTGGCAGGCCAAAATTCCATGACTGTCAGAGCGCCCTTTTCCACCCCTCTGGAAACTGTAGTTCTTATTGACAGATTTATCAGGTGGGTGAGAGGCCTGACCAATGTCACAAATTACTTTAAAAATCCTGTGCCTAATTAAATTTTTCAAGAACTCTGCATGACCTACTTCTAATCTTGAAGCATCATTTTCTACACTACCTACACTGATCTCGGAGTGAAGCAATTTAAGGATCCTATGGTTCTAACAATGAAATTAGCTTTAAGATGCATTTGGGAAACCGGGCCCAGGGCAGTTGTGCTTTCCCATGAGTACCTTTCCACCTTCTTGATACTTATTGACAATTTGTCCTATAGGATGTAATAATTTCATTACAACATGAATTGATATGTGACCTGTTTCAGGAAACTAGGCATGTCTCAAGTCACAAATTCACAGGAGCCATTTGAACGTAAAATAGTTATCGAAATGCGTTTTTTGGCAGAAATGCCTTCTTGAACATGTGAACTTTCATGTGCCTTAATACATTTTTATGCCATCTGTAGAAGACTAACTACTACCAATTGTATACCACGAAATTGGGGAGAGAAAAAAAAGGGGTGAAAAAAAAAATAAGAATTCAGAGCCTAGTTGGTTTAGCCAAAGAAAAAGGGACCTTCCTGCCAGCCATGATTGGCTGAGATCATGAGTGGGCTGGACATGCCGAGAGATGAGTTTCAGATTGGTCTGCGGTGTAGCATCGGGTCTATAAAATGAGCTGCTCGTTATGCGTACATAATCCTTTCTACTGAAGTTTTTCGAAAAATATAACGTTAGCCATGGAGAACTGCAAATATATGTTGCTACTGCTCTCAGTAACATTGCTGCCCTAAATTTATCAGGCGCTAATCGACAAAGCTCAGTAGGAAAAGGATGTGATTGACTACCTTCTGGAGGACGATTGTGCCATGCACAATCCCTGATTTAGGTCAAAACATTTTAATTGAAGACATTGTAGTCTTCTGATGAATGAAAAAACATCCCCATTAACAGTACATCCTCCATATAATTCATAACATAGGCCTAACAGTACTGTATAGTTATTTTTACTTGCACACACACTATAGCTGGGTCACCACCTCCTGCCCCAACCCAACACACCCCAATCAGCTTTAGGATCTTAGTGAAACATGCATTGGTTTCAGGTGTGTTAGGCCAAGGCCAACAGTACAGCAGACTCCCAGGGCCAGGACTGAGCAGCCCAGCAGCTAGGGACTGCGTAAATTAGGTATCGCCACTGACGTGGGCATGTCTTCAATACAGACTCCTTTTGTTGCACAGTATTCCATATAAGGCATCCAGCCAGACCTTATGAAAGTTGCACAGTATACCCTTAATCTTAAAAACAAATCTAGTGATATTGTACATAACTTTCTATTTCTTCCATGCATTGTGGGAGGATAACCAACCTTCCAATCAATGGCAATTCATTTAATAGCCAACATAAATGCTAGGTTGTACAGTTTATTCTGATAATTGCGTAAATAAATCATTCTCCACTATTATTCTGACATTTCACATTCTTAAAATAAAGTGGTGATCCTAACTGACTTAAGACAGTTAGGATCTCCAGTATCAACATTTACCAGCAAACAAAAACAGGGAGAAGGGAGAACCGGTGGACATGCTGAGCAAAGAACAAACTCTTTGCCAGAATTCAGCCAGCCTTCACAAGACCACAACATACAGTTGAAGTCAGAAGTTTACATACACCTTAGCCAAATACATTTAAACTCAGTTTCACTATTCCTTACATTTAATCCTAGTAAAACATTCCATGTCTTAGGTCAGTTAGGATCACCACTTTTATTTTAAGAATGTGAAATGTCAGAATAATAGTAGAGAGAATGATTTATTTCAGCTTTTATTTCTTTCATCACATTCCCAGTGGGTCAGCAGTTTACATACACTCAATTAGTATTTGGCAGCATTGCCTTTACATTGTTTAATTTGTGTCAAACGTTTTGGGTAGCCTTCCACAAGCTTCCCACAATAAGTTGGGTGAATTTGGGGCCATTCCTCATGACAGAGCTGGTGTAACAGAGTCAAGTTTGTAGGCCTTCTTGCTCGCACAAGCTTTTTCCTGTTCTGCCCACAGATTTTCTATTGGATTGAGGTCAGGGCTTTGTGATGGCCACTCCAATACCTTATCTTTGTTGTCCTTAAGCCATTTTGCCACAACTTTGGAAGAATGCGTGGGGTTACTGTCCAATTGGAGGACCCATTTGCAACCAAGCTTTAACTTCCTGACTGATGTCTTGAGATGTTGCATCAACATCACATCATTTTCCTTCCTCATGAAGCCATCTATTTTGTAAAGTGCACCAGTCCCTCCTGCAGCAAAGCACCCCCACAACATGATGCTTACACCCCCATGCTTCACGGTTGGGATGGTGTTCTTCAGCTTGCAAGCCTCCCCCTTTCTCCTCCAAACATAATGATGGTCATTACAGCCAAACAGTTCTATTTTTGTTTCATTAAACCAGAGGACATTTCTCCAAAAGTACCATCTTTGTCCCCATGTGCAGTTGCAAACAGTAGCTTTTTTTAAACTGTGGTTTTGGAGCAGTGGCTTCTTCCTTGCTGAGCGGCCTTTCAGGTTATGTCGATATAGGACTCGTTTTACTGTGGATATAGATACTTTTGTACATGTTTTTTCTTCCAGTATCTTCACAAGGTCCTTTGCTGTTGTTCTGGGATTGAGTTGCACTTTTCGCACCAAAGTACTCTAGGAGACAGAACGTGTTCCTGAGTGGTATGACGGCTGCGTGGTCCCCATGGTGTTTATACTTGCGTACTATTGTTTGTACAGATGAACATGATACCTTCAGGCGTGTGGAAATTGCTCCCAAGGATGAACCAGACATGGAGGTCTACAATTATTTTCTGAGTTATTGGCTGATTTCTTTTGATTTCCTCATCATGTCAAGCAGAGGCACTGAGTTTGAAGGCAGGCCTTGAAATACATCCACAGCTACCTCTCCAATTGACTCAACTGATATCAGAAGCTTCTAAAGCTATTACATCATTTTCTGACATTTCCAAGCTGTTTAAAGACAGACAACTTCTGACCCACTGGAATTGACATGAGGGACACTTCAGGCGCCGACAGAGATGGCCGCCTCGCTTCGCGTTCCTAGGAAACTATGCGGTTTTGTTTTTTTACGTGTTATTTCTTACATTGGTACCCCAGGTCATCTTAAGTTTCATTACATACAGTCGAGAAGAACTACTGAACATAAGAGCAGCGTCAACTCACCATCAGTACGACCAAGAATATGACTTTTGCGAAGCGGATCCTGTGTTCTGCCTTTCACCCAGGACAACGGAATGGATCCTGGCCAGCGACCCCAAAAAACGACTTTGAAAAAGGGGAAAACGAAGCGGTCTTCTGGTCAGACTCCGGAGACGGGCACATCGTGCACCACTCCCTAGCATTCTCCTCGCCAATGTCCAGTCTCTTGACAACAAGGTTGATGAAATCCGAGCAAGGGTAGCATTCCAGAGGGACATCAGAGACTAACGTTCTTTGCTTCACGGAAACATGAGAGGGTGCAGCCAGCTGGTTTCTCCACGCATCGCACCGACAGAAACAAACATCTTTCTGGTAAGAAGAGGGGCGGGGGCGTATGCTTTATGGTTAACGGGACGTGGTGTGGCCAAAACAACATACAGGAACTCAAGTCCTTCTGTTCACCTGATTTAGAATTCTTCACAATCAAATGTAGACCGCATTATCTACCAAGGGAATTCTCTTCGATTATAATCACAGCCGTATATATTCTCCCCCAAGCAGACACATCGATGGCTCTGAACGAACTTTATTTGACTCTTTGCAAACTGGAATCCATATATCCGGAGGCTGCATTCATTGTAGCTGGGGATTTTAACAAGGCTAATCTGAAAACAAAGACTCCCTAAATTTTATCAGCATATCGATTGCGCAAGCAGGGCGGGAAAAAACGTGGATCATTGCTATTCCAACTTCCGTGACGCATATAAGGCCCTGCCCCGCTCTCCTTTCGGAAAAGCTGACCACGACTCCATTTTGTTGATCCCTGCCTACAGACAGAAACTAAAACAAGAAGCTCCCGCGCTGAGGTCTGTTCAACGCTGGTCCGACCAAGCTGATTCCACACTCCAAGACTGCTTCCATCACGTGGACTGGGATATGTTCCGTATTGCGTCAGACAACATTGACGAATACGCTGATTCGGTGTGCGAGTTCATTAGAACGTGCATTGAAGATGTCGTTCCCATAGCAACGATTAAAACATTCCCAAACCAGAAACCGTGGATTGATGGCAGCATTCGCGTGAAACTGAAAGCGCGAACCACTGCTTTTAATCAGGGCAAGGTGACTGGAAACATGACCGAATACAAACAGTGTAACTATTCCCTCCACAAGGCAATCAAACAAGCTAAGCGTCAGTATAGAGACAAAGTAGAATCTCAATTCAACAGCTCAGACACAAGAGGTATGTGGCAGGGTCTACAGTCAATCACGGATTACAAAAAGAAAACGGACCAGGATGTCTTGCTCCCAGGCAGACTAAATAACTTTTTTGCCCACTTTGAGGACAATACAGTGCCACTGACACTGCCCGCAACTAAAACATGCGGACTCTCCTTCACTGCAGCCGACGTGAGGAAAACATTTAAACGTGTCAACCCTCGCAAGGCTGCAGGCCCAGACTGCATCCCCAGCCGCGCCCTCAGAGCATGCGCAGACCAGCTGGCTGGTGTGTTTACGGACATATTCAATCAATCCCTATCCCAGTCTGTTGTTCCCACATGCTTCAAGAGGGCCACCATTGTTCCTGTTCCCAAGAAAGCTAAGGTAACTGAGCTAAACGACTACCGCCCCGTAGCACTCACTTCCGTCATCATGAAGTGCTTTGAGAGACTAGTCAAGGACCATATCACCTCCACCCTACCTGACAACCTAGACCCACTCCAATTTGCTTACCGCCCAAATAGGTCCACAGACGATGCAATCTCAACCACACTGCACACTGCCCTAACCCATCTGGACAAGAGGAATACCTATGTGAGAATGCTGTTCATCGACTACAGCTCGGCATTCAACACCATAGTACCCTCCAAGCTCGTCATCAAGCTCGAGACCCTGGGTCTCGACCCCGCCCTGTGCAACTGGGTACTGGACTTCCTGACGGGCCGCCCCCAGGTGGTGAGGGTAGGTAACAACATCTCCACCCCGCTGATCCTCAACACTGGGGCCCCACAACACTGAGCCCTCTCCTGTACTCCCCACACTGGGGCCCTCAACACTGAGCCCTCTCCTGTACTCCCTGTTCACCCACGACTGCGTGGCCACGCACGCCTCCAACTCAATCATCAAGTTTGCGGACGACACAACAGTGGTAGGCTTGATTACCAACAACGACGAGACGGCCTACAGAGAGGTGGTGAGGGCCCTCGGAGTGTGGTGTCAGGAAAATAACCTCACACTCAACGTCAACAAAACTAAGGAGATGATTGTGGACTTCAGGAAACAGCAGAGGGAACACCCCCTATCCACATCGATGGAACAGTAGTGGAGAGGGTAGTAAGTTTTAAGTTCCTCGGCATACACATCACAGACAAACTGAATTGGTCCACTCACACAGACAGCATCGTGAAGAAGGCGCAGCAGCGCCTCTTCAACCTCAGGAGGCTGAAGAAATTCGGCTTGTCACCAAAAGCACTCAAACTTCTACAGATGCACAATCGAGAGCATCCTGTCGGGCTGTATCACCGCCTGGTACGGCAACTGCTCCGCCCACAACCGTAAGGCTCTCCAGAGGGTAGTGAGGTCTGCACAACGCATCACCGGGGGCAAACTACCTGCCCTCCAGGACACCTACACCACCCGATGTCACAGGAAGGCCATAAAGATCATAAAGGACAGCAACCACCCGAGCCACTGCCTGTTCACCCCGCTGTCATCCAGAAGGCGAGGTCAGTACAGGTGCATCAAAGCTGGGACCAAGAGACAGAAGCTGTTTTTCAGTCTCAAGGCCATCAGACTGTTAAACAGCCACCGCTAACATTGAGTGGCTGCTGCCAACACACTGACTCAACTCCAGCCACTTTAATAATGGGAATTGATGTAAAATATATCACTAGCCACTTTAAACAATGCTACCTAATATAATGTTTACATGCCCTACATTATTCATCTCATATGTATACGTATATACTGTACTCTATATCATCTACTGCATCCTTATGTAATACATGTATCACTAGCCACTAACTATGCCACTTTGTTTACATACTCATCTCATATGTATATACTGCACTCAATACCATCTACTGTATCTTGCCTATGCCGCTCTGTACCATCACTCATTCATATATCTTTATGTACATATTCTTTATCCCCTTACACTTGTCTATAAGGTAGTAGTTTTGGAATTGTTAGCTAGATTACTTGTTGGTTATTACTGCATTGTCGGAACTAGAAGCACAAGCATTTCGCTACACTCGCACTAACATCTGCTAACCATGTGTATGTGACAAATAAAATTTGATTTGATTTGAATTGTGATACAGTAAATTACGTAAAATAATCTGTCAACAATTGTTGGAAGAATGACTTGTGTCATGCAAAGTAGATGTCCTAACCGACTTGCCAAAAATTGTGAAGAAATTTGTGGAGTGGTTGAAAAACGAGTTTTAATGACTCCAATCTAAGTGCATGTAAACTTCCGACTTCAACTGCATGTCCCCTTGTGCTTTACACCTCCAGGAGAATAATCATATTTCTGAGTGCATGACATTCAATTTCACTGGCATATAGTACGTTCTATGGAGGTTCTTAAACTGCAGTCATTTACAGCTGAGATTATATGAACATGTCTGGGCATGCTAACATATATGTACCCATTCACCATCAATAGAGTCTCCCAAGTCTTCCTCACAGTTTTGTTTTACACACGTTTTTCTTCATCGGGAAAAGCCTCTATCAACCCTTCATAAAGTTTAGAAATCAACTTGAGGTTTGTCAGACTTCCATAAAATAGGATCTGGACAATCCAGAATACATTGGACAGACTGGTCTTCCCTGGCTGCCTGACCCAGCAGAGACCCCTATCAACATCTAATCCTCCTAAAATGAGGCATGACAAAGAATGACCTTGGTGTACATTTATACATTATCCCAGAACAGAATCAATGGTTCAATAATTGAAATAACCATTATTCCCAGACTGTAGCTTTAAGCTTAAACTGCTGTCCTGTAGCTACTGAATGTCTACCCATCAATGCAAGATGGAACTTTGTTTCATTCACTGAATATACTGCAAAATCACATTGCAGTTAACGTGAATATGGAAAAAAAAACTTCAATATGATTACCCTGTAGTTTACTAGTGTCTGTAAATAAATATTGATAATGAAAAGGGTGCTCAACCAACATAAGTCGAAATGCAATCAAAACATTTAATCATTGAAAACGGCACAACGCGCACATAGGTTAGGCTACTATGGTGAGCGAGCATTGCGCCTTTTCTTTTTCAATAAGTATGGATTTATTACCCATTTATTTGTCTTGGCCTGCAAATCGTCCTCCTAAAAAGTTAGGGTATATCCTATAAGACTCTGAGCTGTGTCAGATATGCATAAAATAACATTGCAGGACTGCGGTTGGGTTTGGAACCCGTTCTTGCTGTAGCGGGTGGTAGTGGATAGAAATCCAGCAGGTGTGGGTGGGATGAAGAAATCGGTCTGCGCAGACCTCTAGTGTGCACCATGACAGTGACGCCTGTAATTTTAGAGCTGTTTGTTACTGTGTCAGTGTGAAAAGTAGGGAATTTGCAAGGGAAACTGACAGATCAATAACATTACATTGACATAATGACTAATACAACTCACATTGCACTGAGAAAACAGAAAATCAATGGTTTCATCGTTTGATTCAGGTCTAGTTTGATTGAGAAAAAAATAGTTAATGTAGCCAACTTTTTGCCAGCTCTCTCCCACTTGCCAAGTTAATTTACTTCTGAAACCGGACAAAACAAAGTTCAGTTTGTATCGAAATGTTTGCTGTTAGATAGGGATGCTAGTGCTGACCTGGCTGTGGTAGTTACTCACTAGCACAGCTTTTTTCATTCATCTCAGTCGAGAAAGGATGAAACATTAGCTGACGTTACATGTCAGTTACAATTCTAGCTCAGCACTGCGAATAAACACTAGTTAACAGATTGATTTTTTAGTTAAACAGCAGTTACATAGCCAGCTACATCAGTCAACTAAAGGGTAGCAATTTTCTGTTCTGCATCCTTTCACAACTTGGTGAAAGAGCGCAACGCATACACACTGAACGATGCTCAACTCTCCCGTGCTGGTCCAGCCAGCCTTCCAGAAGTTGCCTTCACACAGCCCGGTCCTAAATCCAGTCAGATAAACACGCCAAACAGCCTACCCAACCGCTCGGAGGCATCCACATGGTCCTAAAGCACACAGTTGCCACGTTATGGATCATATTCCAATGATAAAAATTGTGTGTGGGGGGGGGGGGGGGGGGGGGGGGGCACTGTCCCCCCATCCCCAGTGAAAGATGCACCAATTTGTTTTTGTTATTCGATGCCCTCAGTTAGTGAATATCAGATCTTTGCCTGGCTATTTCTGGTGGGCCCATGAACCATTTGACAGGAATCGAGTTGTTATGATGACTGCTTTAAGCCTATTTTTGCCAGGGTTATCCATCCAGTTGATATTGAAGTCACCAAAAACCAGCCATGCAGACTTGGATTTAAGATATTTAAGTAGTTCTTCTAATTTTGCATAATATTGTACATCACATGCAGGGGGATTATACACAACTAGAATATAAAAATGCATTTGTGATGACAGGAACACATTTACACCAAGACATTCTATAGGCGGCTTCACTTCCCAGGAGCACTTCTCCACACTTAATGGAGTCCTTTATGTACATCAAAACCCCCCCTCCTCTCCCAGTGGTTCTCTTTAAAACATTTGTATCCAGGAACAATCAATCATATTAATTAAAATGTTACTATGAAGCCAGGTAAGACAAAACAAATCTAGATTCGACCCAGGAAGCAATGATCTAATCTCATCACTACTTATATTCAGATGTCCTCCAAATATGCCTTTTGGTTTCACTCTGGAACCACTTTAGCACAATTGAACATATTGATCTAGCAGTGTTCTTCAACCATGACAACCATATTGTCAATCAATACTGTTCACACTACTTCAGTACTGGGAGAGAATGAGTTTGGACAAAGTGGGATGGGCAGGCTGGGTTGCGTAAAACAACATTGCAGTGAAAGTTTCACATTGTAGCTCTACGTATCGGTTTAACCAGTTTCTCATTGTAGCTCTACATATCTGTTAAACCATACACTTTCTATTGAGCTATGAATGTCAGCCCTTAAGCACAGGTTTTAGGCCAAGTTCTGCTCTATTAACACAATTTGTGTTAAAAATGTAGCCTACTGGTAGCAACTCTTCACCCTAGCCACCCTCCAATCAGATTGGAAGATATACGAAAGGAAGATTAGAAGAGGACACAGGTATCATGCCCAGGTGATAGTAAAGTATTGTGGTGAATGTTTACAGGGAAACTATGTTATAATACAGGCTACACCAACAAATCAAATCTTTGTCACATGCGCCGAATACAACCGGTGTAGACCATACAGTGAAATGATTACTTACTTAAACTTCTTAGGGCTAGGTCCCTTTTTCTCCACTTCCTGCCTGAATGACGTGCCCAAAGTAAACTGCTTGTAGCTCAGGATATGCATATAATTGGTACCATTGGAAAGAAAACACTTTGAAGAAGTTTGTAGAAATGTTAAAATAATGTAACATATAACGCTCCCTGGATGCAATTCATATGGCTTCCACAGGGTGTCAGCAGTCTATGTTCAAGGTTTCAGGCTTGTAACTTCATAAACGAATAAGAAATACAAGTTTTGGTAGAAGGACACAGCTACTGTAAATCGGATTTAGCGGTTAGATTAACAAGAATTTAAGCTTTCAGCCATATAAGACACAAATGTTTAAAATCCATAATATTTATGATTATTTATTTGAATTGCAGATTTCACAGGAAGTTGTAGCGGGACCCCTAACCTTACCCAACAATGCAGTTTAAATATATATATATATATATACACACACGAGTAAGAATAAGAAATAAAGGTAACAAGTAATTAAAGAGCAGCAGTAAAATAACAATAGTGAGACTATACACAGGGGGGGTACCGGTAGAGTCAATGTGCGGGGGCACCGGTTAGTTGAGGTAATATGTACATGTAGGTAGAGTTATTAAAGTGACAACGCATAGATAATAACAGAATAGCAGCCATGTAAAAGGGGGGGGGGGGGGGGTAATGCAAATAGTCTGGGTAGCCATTTGATTAGATGTTCAGGAGTCTTATGGCTTGGGGTTAGAAACTGTTTAGAAGCATCTTGGACCTGGTGCTCAGGTACCGCCGTGGGGTAGCAGAGAGAACAGTCCGTGTCTAGGATGGCTGGAGTCTGACAATTTTTAGGGCCTTCCTTTGACATCTCCTGGTGTAAGAGGTCCTGGACGGCAGAAAGGTTAGCCCCAGTGATGTACTGGGCCGTACGCACTACCTTCTGTAGTGCCTTGCGGTCGGAGGCCAAAAAGTTGCCATACCAGGCAGTGATGCAACCAGTCATGCACTCTCGATGGTGCAGCTGTAAGAACCTTTTGAGGATCTGAGGACTCGTGACAAATCTTTTCAATCTCCTGAGGGGGAATAGATTTTTTGTGCCCTCTTCACGACTGTCTTGGTGTGCTCGGACCATGATAGTTTGTTGGTGATGTGGACACCAAGGAACTTGAAGCTCTCAATCTGCTCCACTGCAGCTTCATCGATGTGAAGCGTGCTCTGTCCTCTTTTTCCTGTAGTCCAAAATCATCTCCTTTGTCTTGATCAAGTTGATGGAGATGTCCTGGCACCACACAGAATACAGCTCATTCAGTGCGGTCTTAGTGCCAGCATCAGTCTGTGGTGGTATGTAGACAGCTACGAAAAATACAGATGACCACACTATCTACCTAGAGTTTTACAGCTTATAATGAGATACTCTACCTCAGATGAGCAAAACCTTGAGACTTCCTTAGATGTCATCCATCAGCTGTTATTTACCAAAAAATAGTCTGCCGCCGTTCTGTCCTGCCAATATAGAGTATAACCAGCCAGCCATGTTGATAATTTCGTTGTTTAGCCACGACTCCATGAAGCATCAGATATTACAGTTTTGAATGTTCCAGTCGTTGTTTAATTTTCTGCGTAGGTCATCAAATTTATTTTCCAAAGATTGCACATTAGCTAGCAGAATGGAAGGAAGTGGGTGTTTATTCGATCGCCTACGAATTCTCAGAAGGCAGCTCGCCCCCTGGCCCCTTTTTCTCCGCTTTCTCTTCACGCAAATGACAGGATCTGGTCTGGGCCTGTTCCCGGGGAAGCAGTATATCATTCACGTCGGGCTTGTCGACTCAATAAAGGAAAATAAGGATTCTGCCAGTCCTGGGGAGTAATCACAGTTCTGATGCCGATGCCCAGATGTGATTTTCGGTCATAAGAGAAAAATAACTTCTTTGCAGCGACGTTATGTATCAAAGTTCAACGCAAAGAAACAAACTAAAAACACTATTGGTTGGGAATACGTAAAATGTCAGCCTTGTTCTCTGGTGCCATATTAAAAAGGTAAACTTCAGAGGAGTAATTGTTAACATACAGAGTAGGCCAAACTCAATTTGACCTGAATTATTTTCATGTTCAAAATCTTTATAAAGTGACAGGAATAAATACACGCAAACTCTGCTAATTAGGAAAACTGAAATAATTTCTCAAATTTCCTCAGATCATCAACACGTAGCTTATTATTTAGCAGACAGTTGCTTTTAGATATATATAAAAATGAGGTTTATATTATAGGCCTATGACAAATAACATAAGCATTATTGAGGGCCTAAAGACTAACTGTCACCTGACCTCATCGAATTAATTGCGTCACACCCACCCAGTATCTGTGTGAACGAAACTAGGGATGCGTGTGGCACGATGACCACAAGAGAAGCGGAAAGATACTCGAATATGACCAGATATCAGCCTGTATTACGTAACACTTGCGACCTACTCTATCTAACCTAACCTACACGGAGATATGTGTTCACTATTCTATCTACAAAATGTTCAGGGTAGGCTGCCATTGCCTATCGACCCCGATATGCAGCTTATAGGCTACGTGTCAATATGCATACAATTACAGCGCGATAATACGATTTCTATCACCACTCTGTAGTTGTGGCCAGGAAAAGCGGAGTATAAGTAAGACTGCTGCCAACGCACCACAAAGCCACAGGTGTCCCACTCTCTGTGCTTATCCCAAATGAACGCTCGCTCTCCAAAACGCTGATCAGCGAAATGCAGAGAGGCTATTTAATACGAACGATTCAACAATTCCCTTTGACGTTCCTTTACTGGCCCCGACCGACGCCAATAACAAATAGACAATAACCTAAGCAAATAATAAGTAGGCTACCCCAGTATATGCGCGTTATAAATGTCGGCGATGAGTAGGCTATCGCTGACGTCTCTATCGCAGATACTGGAGAAAATAAGTAGCGTCGCTGAATGCAGGCGCGTTGTTATACTCTGTCGCCTACCTGCTAGAATGGAGGAAGGTCCAGGCGAGATATCAGAAGCGACGTCTAAAGTACCCTTCGATTATCAAGAGATGCCGTGTTGCATCCCAGAATATGTTTCACAATACACTGCAGACATGAACAAACTCCTCCTGCTCCGGCTGTTGCTGCTGCTAAAGCAACCTGTTTGCCAGTAGGCTACGTCAGATAATATCACCCCGCCCTCGAAATAAGCCGATTTGCGCGGCGCATATTGAATGTAAGGTCTTTTCTATATCGGCGGGACAGTGCTGCCAATCAAGGGTCTATCTATTACGAATATTTCACGCCTATTTGCGCTCCATGGCTCCATTTGCTATAGGCTACATGAGTACATTAATGCGGTTCATTTGCATTAGACTAAAGAATGTTGTAGGGCTATTCTCAGATAGTCTAGAGATATATGATCATTTATTGATCACCAATGATCATTGATTGATCACAATTCATATTGTAATTATATATCACAGTTGAATACTACAGGAGAAATCTGGCAGGAGCTTAACATGCGTGTTTACGCTACAAAATGATATAAAGTGTCCTGTACTCCGAGAATGCGCTGACCAACTGGTAAATTGGGGCGGCAGGTAGCCTAGTGGTTAGCGCATTGGGCCAGTAACCGAAAAGTTACTAGATCGAATCACTGAGCTAACAAGGTAAAAACCTGTTGTTCTGCCCCTGAACAAGGCAGTTAACCCACTGTTCCTAGGCCGTCATTGTAAATAAGAATTTGTTCTTAACTGACTTGCCTAGTTAAACATAAAAGTGTCTTCACTAACATTTTCAACTTGTCCCTGACTGAGTCGGTAATAACAACATGTTTCAAGCAGACCACCATCGTCCCTGTGCCCAAGAACACTAAGGTAACCTGCCTGTAGCCATGAAGTGCTATGAAAGGCTGGTCAAGGCTCACATCAACACCATTATCCCCGAAACCCTAGACCCACTCCAATTTGCATACCACCCCCACAGATGATGCAATCTCTATTGCACTCAACACTGCCCTTTCCCACCTTGACAAAAGGAACACCTATATGAGAATGCTATTCATTGACTACAGCACAGCGTTCAACACCATAGTGCCCTCAAAGCTCATCACAAAGCTAAGGACCCTGGGACTAAACACCTCCCACTGCTACTGGATCCTGGACTTCCTGAAAGGCTGCCCCCAGGTGGTAAGGGTAGGTAACAACACATCTGCCACACTGATGCTCAACACAGGGGGCCCTGTCCCTATTCACTCATGACTGATTGGCCAGGCATGACTTCCAACACCATTGTCAAGTTTGCCGATGACACAACAGTGGTAGGCCTGATCACCAACAACGATGAGACAGCCTATGGGGAGGAGGTCAGAGACCTGGCCATGTGGTGCCAGGACAACAACCTCTCCCTCAACGTGATCAAGACAAAGGAGATGATTGTGGACTACAGGAAAAGGAGGACCTTTCTCATCGACGGGGCTGCAGTGGAGCAGGTTGAGAGCTTCAAGTTCATTGGTGTCCACATCACCAACAAACTATCATGGTCCAAACACACCAAGACAGTCGTGAAGATGGCACGACAAAACCTATTCCCCCTCAGGAGACTGAAAAGATTTGGCATGGGTCCTCAGATCCTCAAAAGGTTCTACAGCTGCACCATCAAGAGCACTGGTTGCATAACTGCCTGGTATGGCAACTGCTCGGCCTCCGACCGCAAGGCACTACAGAGGGTAGTGTGTATGGCCCAGTACCTCACTGGGGTCAAGCTTCCTGCCATCCAGGACCTCCATACCAGGCGGTGTCAGAGGAAGGCCCTAAAAATTGTTAAGACTCCAGCCACCCTAATCATACTGTTCTATCTGCTACCGCACGGCAAACAGTACCGGAGCACCAAGTCCAGGTCCAAATGGCTTCATAACAGCTTCTACCCCCAAGCCATAAGACTCCTGAACAGCTAATGAAAGGGCTACCCAGACCCCTGTTTTACACTGCTGCTACTCTGTTTATCTATGCATGGTCACTTTAACGCTACCTATGTGTACATATTACCTCAACTACCTTGACTAACCGGTGCCCCCACACATTGACTCTGTACTGGTACCTCCTGTATATAGCCTCGCTATTGTTATTTTACTGCTGCTGTTTATTATTTATATTCTTTGTCTATTTTTTCCTTCTCAAAGCATTGTTGGTTAAGGGCTTGTCAGCAACTGACAGCAACTGTCTGTCAGCAACAGAATACTGTTGTATTCGGCGCATGTGACAAACACAATCTGATTTGATACGGTTGCAGTTCCCGTGACCATATCAGGTATGGATTTGAGGTGATATTTGCGTGAATGCAACTAAGGGTTCATTTAGTTTTTGGTCATGACTGGTAATATAGTTGTTGGAATGCAGTTTCTCCTGGCCCATAGACAGACTACTTACATCATGCCATGGTAATAAACAAATCTCTTTAACATGATGACATTTCTTCATAGCTCGCCGATCACCAAAAATAAGTTCCGTTGGATTGTTATGCATCAGTGGAAAGTTATGAACTCAATACATTTCCACAGAGCAGAACACAATTCTGTTTCTCAGACATCAAGAGTGCATTTAGATGGATATAATCCCCATGATAGACACTGATTGATGGAAATGGCATAATGGTTATCAATGCTCATGCGAGGGTTGGTCAGTAAGTAACATTCAGGGTTTGGGCAAAAAAATATATATATATTCACTCAAATCACTCTCAGAAATCCCAGACCTAGGGCAACAGCACTATATGTCGTAACATTGTGGGAGGCAACCCATCTGCCTAGGGCTGGGTTCCCGTACTGGCGGCCTGCAGGTGGTTTTATTTGTCCCCACAAGTTCTCTGAGCAAAAAAACATACTTTAAAAACAATTGTTGGACATAAGACTAAGGAAAACATTTTAATTTTGGGAATCTGTTCCAAAGTATTCCCACAGATAGATAAAAAAATTGAGAAAAATTTATATTTCAGTTTACTACCTGAATTGACTGATTTGAATGGGAAATGACTCAACCCTGGTACTACCATTAGACAATTTGAAGTAACTAGACTAGAGTAGCAGCATATCTGTTTTAGCAGGTTTAGTGTATCCCCATGTTTAATACAACAAAAGCCACAAATAAAAAGATTTGACAAGGGCGAGTACAAAAACAATTCTTTACTTCTTCAGAGTTCAGTATCTTTCCCACACTGTGTGGGCTGCTGGTCAGTCCCTCAGGTTCCCACCAGAGTGCGCCTGAGTAGAGCACATTATTATACAGCAGAAAGCAGTACAAAAAAAATGAAATGGGGTGAGAAAAAGGCAACTTGGACAGAATGTTTTTTTTTTTTTTTAAGAAGGAAAATTACAAACACCTGACATGACAATAATATGAACATTGATATTATTTGCTCTGTTATTTGGTCTACTTCGAGGCCTCTAGCAGAGACCAAATTACAAATAAAAACAGATTGGACAAAGTTACTGCATTTGTTCACATGCATTCCCAAAAGACTAGTACACACATTGGATATGACCATGATGTCACTACTTGTAGCTATGCCAACACCATCCAACAGCACTGATATCACAACTTCTGTGTCCAGTGAAGGAGATATAAAAATGGTTGATTCAATGTATAAAAACAAAAAGTCCATTGACATAACCAAGACATTATATAATTACATTTTTTTGTTCATTGGTTGATTCTCCTGCATTCCAAGATGGACAGAGGCGTGTTTTGGGCAAACGTTCAGGCTGCATATCTACAAATGTTTCTGTGGCGCCATTCTTTTCTCTCTGGAGGTATGGGTGGGAGGACAGTCTAGTACATTGAGGAGTGGCCTGGGTCTCCTTTGGATTCATCTGCTCTGGGTCAAAACCAGGTATGTATGTATGCATGTATGTGTGTGTAAGATGACCACGCTCCCACCAGGGGTCAGTCAGTCTGTCAGTGAGGGGTCTGTGTTGGTCAGTCACAAAGTATGAGGTAGTGTGTTGGTGTCAGTGCTTTGCTTGTCGCCAGGCCAAATGTCTGGGGGGGGGGGGGGGGGGGGGGGATAATGTGGACAGGGCATTGTCATGTACGGGGAAATCAGTTGTTCAGTCCAAAAGAGTCACTAAAAGTGCTTCATGTACTCATTAGCCACTTTATTAGGTACACACATCTAGTACCGGGTCAGACACAGCTTTGCTTCCAGAACAGCCTGAATGTTCCATGCAATGTTTTTCCACTCAATTGTCCAATGTTGGTGATCACGTGCCCACTGAAGCAGCTTCTTTTTGTTTTTAGCTGATAGGAGTGGAACCCGGTGTGGTCATCTGCTGCAACAGCCCATCCTTGACAAGGATTGATGAGTTGTGGGTTCCGAGATGCCATTCTGCACTTCACTGTTGCACTGCACCGTTATTTGTTTGTTTGTGGCCCACCTGATAGCTTGCACAATTCTGGATGTTTTGTTTGTCACATCATTCTTGGTAAACCCTAGACACTGTTGTGCGTGAAAAGCCCAGGAGGGAGTCTGTGATCCTGGATCCGGTGCGCCTGGCACCGACAATCATACTACGCTCAAAGTCACAAGCTTAGGTCACTTGTGTTGCCCATTCTAACATTCAATCGAACAGTAACTGAATGACTCGATGCCGGTCTGCCTGCTTTACATAGCAAGCCACGGCCACATGACTCATTGTCTATAGGAGCGATCCGTTTTCGTGAAAGAGGCGCTGTACCCAATAAACTGTCCAGTGGGTGTAAGTGTTTTTATGTATGTAAAAGAGAGATTTGGGCATTGTAAACGGCTTATCAGATAAGGTTGGGCGAGAGAGATCAGAGCAGTCATTGTCTCTTCCCCTGCAGCCCTCCCAGTCTCTCCTCCTCCGCCTCCTGTTCCTCAGCCTTCATTGGCAGCCACCAGCTGGCCCAGGCCCTGGCGGACATACACAGCCTGGATCTCCTTGGTTTTGAGGCAGAAGTCGCAGGCCCAGACGGCAGAGCTCTCCCGGGTCAGCAGCCCGTAGGCCGGCTCAGTCAGGCCCGTGCAGTCACGGTGGAACCAGCGCTGGCACGAAGCCTCGCACAAGATGGCATCCTGGTCGTCGTGCACCTCTGACAGACAGAAGCCACAGGGGAACACCATTCCCGGGCCCCCCAGCTTTCCTGGACCGGCGCCTGGGCCCGTGGAAGTGTTGGCGGGGCCGGGGGGCAGCGGAGACTGGGTGTTGGGAGTGGAGTTGGAAGGGGGGTTAGGGTTGCTGGCGGGGGTGTTGCCCCCGCTGTTGGTCAAGTTGTTCTGGGCAGAGTTGGGGGGAGCATTGGGCATGGGGCATCCACCAGGAGCGTTGTTCTGCTGGTTGTAAGGGGTGGAGCCAGGGGCAGAATTGGGCAGAGTCGACTGCTGCTGGGGCGGGTTATTGGAAGAGGGGGTGTTGGTAGAGTTGGGCCCCTGCAGCTGATTTGGCGGCACCTGCTGAGGCTGGGATCCGTTGAGGGGGCCGGTGGGGGAGGAGTTAGGGTTGGGCTGGGGCGGTGCTGAGGGGGGCTGACCGGTTGTGTTGGGATGCTGGTCAGGGTGTCCAGGGAAGCCTCCTCCAGGCTGGGGAGGGCCAGAGTTGGGAGGCCCGGGGGGAGTGTTGTTGGGACCTGGGGGACCAGAGGAGTTTAAGTTAGGCTGCTGAGGAGGCCCAGACTGGGGCCCACCTCCACCAAAGTTCTTCCCCTCCTCATTTCCTGGACCCGGGGGGCTGGGGCCTGGGTAGGGCCCATCTTGTGAAGGAGGGAACTGTCCTTGAGGGGGTAGACTTGGCATCCCTCCCATGTTTCCTCCTGGGCCACCTCCCATGGCCCCCATCATGTTCATCCCTCCAGGCATGCCCCCCATGGGGCCATGGGGGGGTCCCCTGGGGCCTCCACCACCTGTTAAAGGGGGGCTGTTGAAGGGGTGCCCACCCTGTCCGTGCTGTTGCTGCGGGGGCATCCCAAACCGAGGGTGCGGTGGCCCCCCTCCTCCAGGACCCCCCATACCACCAGGGGACAGCATGGGGTTGAACGCCGGTCCAGGGTGCATGGGGGGACTGAAATTGGGGGGCATGTTAAATTGTGACGGACCCCCAGGCCCCGGGAAACCTCCCCCACCACCCCCACCCCCGAAGCCAGGCATCCCTCCAAAGCCCAGCTGGTGGTGCGGTCCTGCGTTGGGTGGTCCTGGGCCGAAAGGCGGTCTCCGACCTGGACCTCCAGGGCCTCCTACGGGTCCTCCGGGGCCCCCCATGAAGCCCATGCCCCCAGGGCCCATCCTGCCTCCACCCCCATACGGCCCTCCTCCTCCACCTGCCCCGGGGCTGGGGAGGAAGGGACCCCCTCCTGGACCTCCAGCCCCACCGGGTCGGGACGGCAGTGACGGGGGGCCAAAGTCATCGTCAAAAGGGTTGGAGGCAACCAGGTGGTCCACCATGGGGGTGGGAGGGGGCGCAAACTCAGAGAGGTGGGAGAACGCGCCACCAGGCCCCTGAAACACACAATGAGTAGAGACAAGAGAGAAAGGATTATTGAGATTGAACGAGGTCAATTTGGTAAGAGCAGAGAAGCTACACATAGTGTAGAATGGTTGAATAGTAAACTAGTGAAACCACTGATCGATGTAACAAGTTGTCAACTATGTTACCACAAAAATTTACTTGACGAGTTTAGATCATGAGTAAATGTGTAACAAATCACAAGACCAGCACAAGAAAAAGTGAACACAACAAGTAAAACCTTCTCCCAGACAAGGCCACCAGTCAAACATGTTTACATTAAGGAAGAATGTCTTCAGATCAGAATTGCCAAGGCAGTCGTTACCTGAGCATTGGATTTCCTCTTCTTCTTCTCTGGGCTCTTCATTTGTCCACCTAAAGAGGGGAAGAGGAGAGATAAGAGGGACATTCTAGCAGTATCTTTCCAGTTTATAGATTAACATACACATGGTCTATTTTTCCCTCATTCCCTAAGAAATGCTTTTTGTGAGGGTGGGTTTGGAGTAAGTAGTGGGAAGATTAACCATGTTTGAGTTTGAGTTTATTTTTATTTTTTACAGGGACAGTGCACATTAATCAACGTTTCAGTAAAAGTGCCGGTTTTAGCCAGCCGGCTAATTTTCAACCGCAGTCCCTGGGCAGGTTATTAAAAACAATTACAATATAGACAATAGCAACATAGAACAAGCAAGACATAGCATACAGACAGAGCAGCATAGAACAAAAAGCAGCTGGGATGGAGTGTTAACTTGATTTAGCACCTCTAGTGTCTGCATCTTCTTAGGGAATGCAAAAGGTGGCTGATGTTTTTCTAAGTTCTTTTGACATTGCAATAAATACAACGCAAGACTTTACATTTGTAACACAGAACCCAGATGTAAAGATCAAAGTCCAGAACCAGGAGTGGACAGAGACAACATTCCTGACTGACTGGCATGAGGACAGTGTGTGGAGGTGAGGACCACAGTCACCCAAGCCACAGACTGTTCACTCAGCTACCTTCAGACAGGTGCATCAGAGCAAAGACAGAATAAAAATGGCTTCTATTACCAGGCCATCAGACTGTTGAACAGCCATCACTAGCCATGTGATGCACACCCACCAAAAAATATATATATAGATATACATAAAAACAACTCATACTGCTGAACATACCCTTCTTAGTGTCTCGTGTAAATTTATCCTGGGTAAATATGTATAGATTGCTCGAAACAGAAGTATATCACATCACTCACAACCAATACACTAATTTGATTTCAGTGTTGAACAGCCAAGCAGAGAGATGCCAAGCAGAGAGATGCCAGGTTTGGCTGAGTATGAGACACAGAGAGGAAAATAATGGGCATCATGAGAATGTAGAAATTAAGTTAATACCAGGCCATTTACCAGCATGCAAGACATGCGAGTAGCAGGACAAAAACGATGAGACAGAACAACTGACTGCAGTCCTGTAGACACATGGATTTGCAGCAGTGGTAACTAATGGTTAGTTCTGATCTGAGACAGACGGGATGGATGGATAAATGATCAAAATCCTACCTTTGCCTCGCTTTCCTTGGCCTTGTCCCGCCAGGAGTCTCCCCGATTCGGCAGCCATTAATATGACTGTTGGTGCTGTGCAATGTCACCGTTCATATCATGTAAGAAAAATGTAAAATGACGAATAGTCTTGAGAATTTGGACCCGAGCAATACTAGCATGTGGAGTCAAACAGTCTTTGGATTTGAGGACAGTTTCTATAGATAGATAAGTAATGTGCGTCTTCCCTTGCAATTTACAACTCGATATCTTGTTCCACACACTTTGACTGTCACGGGGTTTGCTGGCCAACACACATGCTCAAAAACTGTGGCTAGCCAGGGTTACTCTCAGCAGCCAGCTTGTACAAAATGAATAGCCGGGCTGAATGAAACTTAACACCCCCCCCCCCACCCCCCTCTAAAAATGATCACTTACAGATGTGTAACGTTAGCAATTAAGCTAGCTAGCTGTATAGCAACGTTAGCTAAATGTTAGCACATTTGGGTAACATTAGTCGTTAGTTAGCTATGTTTTTTTTTATATAGATTACATGTAGATTATGATTTATAACAATGAATAACCTACATTAAATTTGGTTAATTTACACATTTCGCCTCTATGATAGCCAGCGGCGCAAAATAACCGGTCTCTAGTTAATAAAATGTTGTTTAACGTTAGCTAGCTAGCCTGTTAGCATTATTGGGAAGCAAACTATACCCTTTCTCCGTTGCTTGCTCTGTAGTCGTTAATATGAACCTCTCCAGTGTGTCATTGCCGATATACCAGTCCTCACACGGTATATGCTTTCTTTTGTGGTACAGCTTAAAATAATAATTGAAACAAACACGCACATTTTGCCATATTAATCACGGCCTACTATCGCCGCCGGACAAAGAGGGCCAGGCAAGAGAGACGCGCATCCGGGAACATTAAAACTCAGAGGGAAAGTAGGGTTGTCCTAAAACGAGTTTTCTTAATTAAAGTCACTTTCTGCATATAGATTAACAATATACGTAGTCACACTTATCAATAATTTTAAGTGTAGTTTAACTGATTTATCTTGTGTAGTAAATAGCACACGTGATATAATTAATTTGTTCATTTCTGAAATTAGCACCCCTTTAATTTCAGGTTATGGAGCAGTCTAGAACGGACCACTTTCAACGCTGAGGTAGGGATGGACACACATAGGCGTTCCGTTTTACAATGCAATCTGGAATCCTTGGGACGTCCCTAACCTAAACCTAAACGCTAACCTTAAAAGTAGCTATTACTGTAACCTTACCATTAACATTTCAACTTTAATGGGGCAGGGACGTCCCAAGGGTCCCGGAGAAAGCAAGGACCATGGGGGTGGCTATCAATCATAGGGCAAGGTATCAAGTGGCTCCAGCAACTTGTACTTAGTCTACTCTATTGTCCATACATTGAATGAAACGTATAATATATATATATGAAAAAAGGAAAGTAAAGAGACTCTATCAAAACAGAGAAATAATTATGAACACTTAAAATGCTGTCAACAATATATATATATATATATATATACACACAATATATACAATATATATATATACAATATATATATTGTTGACACCATTTTAAGTGTCATTCAATGTATGGACAATAGAGTAGACAAAGTATAAGTTGCTGGAGCCTCTTGATACCTTGCCCTATGATTGATAAAATTCAAACCCAAATTTTAACCCAATTTTAACCCCAAAAAAGATAATCTATTTGGGTTAAAATTTGGTTTTGAATTTAGCAGAAAAGCTGTGCCACCTGGTACCTATGTCACACAATGTTGCTATGTAGCTTTTTTCATAGGCTGCTGTGTATAAATCATAAAACTGCATAAGAATGTCATATTCATGACTGAGTCTGTTTTTCGATGAGGATTATAGACCCAGGTCAGCCTGGTCTCATAGACTAGATGTAACATAGTAAACGTCAATCTGAGTATGATATCAAATCAAATCAAAATAAAATAAAATTGTATTTGTCACATGCGCCAAATACAACAGTGAAACCTTACAGTGAAACGCTTACTTTATAAGCCCTTAACCAACAATGCAGTTTTAGGAAAAATACAAAAAAAGAAGAAAATAACATATAATTAAAGTAACAAATAATTAAAGAGCAGCAGTAAAATAACAAAAGCGAGGCCATATACAGGGGGTACTGGTACAGAGTCAATGTGCGGGGGCACCGGTTAGTCGAGGTAATTGAGGTAATAATGTACATGTAGGTAGAGTTATTAAAGTGACTTATGCATAGATAACAGAGAGTTGCAGCAGCGTAAAAGGGGGGTCTGGGTAGCCCCCTTTTATGCTGCTGGGGGGGGGGGGGGGGGTGGTAATGCAAATAGTCTGGGTAGCCATTTGATTAGATGTTCAGGAGTCTTATGGCTTGGGTGTAGAAGCTGTTTAGAAGCCTCTTGGACTTGACGCTCCGGTACCGCTTGCAGAGAGAACAGTCTATGTCTAGGATGGCTGGAGTCTTTGACAATTTTTAGGGCCTTCCTCTGACACCGCCTGGTATAGAGGTTCTGGATGGCAGGAAGCTTGGCCCCAGTGAGGTACTGGGCCGTACGCACTACCCTCTGTAGTGCCTTGCGGTCAGAGGCCGAGCAGTTGCCATACCAGGCAGTGATGCAACCATTCAGGATGCTCTCGATGGTGCAGCTGTAGGTCCCTTTGAGGATCTGAGGACCCATGCTAAATCTCCTGAGGGGGAATAGGTTTTGTCAAGCCCTCTTCACGACTGTCTTGGTGTGCTTGATGTTTGGTATGGTAACATAAGTCAGAAGGTTACATTAGGGTTGATGGGTGGTAACATATTGTACAAATTGCAATTTGTAACATATCATACAAATTGGAAATCATAAATATATCATACAAAATGGATGATGGACATCCACAAATTAAACCATACTATGTAATTGTACTGTCCTGGACTTACATTTACTATGTTTTGTCTACCCCTGAGTCCAGGTTGCCCTAGTGAAGACAACACTGCTGTTACGGTTTTCTAGGTGTGAAGGAGAGTCGGACCAAACTGCAGCGTGTAGATTGCGATCCATGTTTAATGAACAACGTACAACACGAATAACCACAAACACAAACACAAACACAAACACAAACACAAACACAAACACAAACACAAACACAAACACAAACACAAACACAAACACAAACACAAACACAAACACAAACACAAACACAAACACAAACACAAACACAAACACAAACACAAACACAAACACAAACACAAACACAAACACAAACAAGTAACGAAAACCGAAACCGCCTATACTGGTGCAAACTAACATAGACGACACTAAGGACAATCACCCACGACAAACTCAAACAATATGGCTGCCTAAATATGGTTCCCAATCAGAGACAACGATAAACACCTGCCTCTGATTGAGAACCACTCCAGACAGCCATAGACTTTGCTAGATAACCCTACTAGCTATAATCCCAATACATACACAACAAAACCCCAAGACAAAACACACCACAATACAAAAACCCCATGCCACACACTGGCCTGACCCAATACATGAAGATAAACACAAAATACTTAGACCAGGGCGTGACAACTGCAAAACAAGGTTGTTGGGAAGGATGAAGTAGTCTAGCCAATCCTTTGGTCCAAGCTATTAACATCATGGACAAAAACATATAAAAATACTTTCCTCATCTTGCATCCATGACACAGGCAGCCAGGATAGTAGACCACTCTAGAAATAATCACCTTCCACTGTAGGCTAGTCTGTGTTCCTGCTATGTTACCCCACCCCTCTTTCCCACCCCTCTCAACTTCTGGCCACAGTCAGTGGGCTACGTTGTAAGAATAGACAGCTACAAGATTTGACACTCTGGGAATGGGATCACTAATAAGAACCAAGAAAAACTTTCGATTCTTTCGAGTTTTCCCACTCCAAAGACTTCTCTTCATCCAAAGGGAATAACTCTACATGCAGCTAAATGGAAGAGGGATACGACCTGACTTAAAGAAAACCATAAATGGGATAAAAGTAGGAAGACATCTTCCAATATAGGCTACAGCAGGTTTTTATTTTGTTATAAGCTATCACATGTAGGCTATTTGTTATTTATTTAATTTTGGTTTAATCTTATTAGAAAACGAAATGTAACATGCCTATTAAGTTAGCCTAATCAATGTTTCATCGGATTATCAAATGAAAATAATCATATTCTATTTAATTTGGAATTTCTTATAGCCCAGAATTAGACAATTTGACAAATTCTAACAATATCCGCTTTTTTCTTTCTCAAAGTAAAAGATAAGCCAGTGAGGACTTTGGACTACATGCAGAACATCTCAAAAAACAGCCTTGTGTTGAAGCAACGCAAGTCTTTTGTGTCAGAATAGCCTACTCTGATTTCTAAAGGTGCGTCTTTGGGGCTGGCACAGTGCATGGCGCATAAAGGTGTTGGACCAAAGAGAGTATTAGCTTTATACAGAGACCATGGCAAAGTGGTTCAAAGAATTCCCCATCAATTTGAAGAATGGTACTGATAGGATCCGCTCAGCTTCAGAATCAGGTTCCCAATCCAGGGGTAAACTTGGACTGGTAGCTGGCATTGGCACCAAAGTAACCAGCTCCAAAGTGAGTTCGAGCAAAAACTCGGGAACGGATAGTAGTGTTGGTGGTGGAGGCGTTGGTGCTCTACTGTCTGGAAGAAATAGAAAAAATTCTGCCGAACTGGGAAGGAATGGCACACGTTCGATAAAGGATGGAAAAGTTTGGGATAGCCTTATAGGTAAAAGTCGCAAAAATTCCAAAGCAGATACGCCAGTGTTTGATGAGCACCAGCCACTGAAAAGTTCCAGATCTGCGAATGCCTACATCAGTCGTCTGATTAAAGTCGATAAGAAGGACAAGAGCCCAAACTTCAACAGCAGCCCAGTGGTACTCGATACAGAGAAATCACAGCCACTGTGCAAAACAGAGACGGTAAGAAATGTTGACGCACTTTAGAAATTGTAGACTATTTCTATTTTCAACTGTGATGCTGGACTCGGGGGTAGACCTAACATTGTAAATGTAAATCTGTCTCCCTACATTCAGTATGATATGTTACGTTTCGTATGGTATGTACAATGCCTTCAGAAAGTATTCACCCTTTACCTTTTCCACATTTTGTTGTGTTACAGCCTGAATTGAAAATTGACTAAATTGAGCTTTTGTGTCACTGAGCAACACACAATACGACATAGTGTTGAAGTGGAATTTAGTTTGTAGAACATTTAAGAAATTAATACAAAATGAAAAACTGAAATGTCTTGTATTCAACCCCTTTGTTATGGCAAGCCTAACTAAGTTCAAGAGTAAAAATGTGCTTCACAAATCGCATAATAAGTTGCATGAACTTATTCCGGGTTCAATAATAGTGAATAACATGATTTTTGGATAACTGCCCCATCTCTGTACTCCACACATACAATAATCTGTAAGGTCTGTCAAATCATCAAATCAAATCAAAGTTTATTTGTCACATGCATCGAATACAACAGGTGTAAGTAGACTTTACAGTGAAATGCTTACTTACTGTACAAGCCCTTAGCCCTTAACCAACAATGCAGGTTTAAGAAAAATAAGTCTTAAGAAAGTATTTACTAAAATAAACTGAATAAAAAAATAAATAATAATAATAATAATAGTAAAGAGCAACAATAAAATAACAGTACCGAGGATATATACATGGGGTAATGTGCTGGGGCACAGTTTAGTTGAGATAATTGAGGTAATATATACATTTAGGTAGAGTGACTATGCATTGATAATAAACAGAGTAGCAGGAGGGTAAAAATGGGGGTGGGGGATGTCAATGCAAATAGTTTGTGTAGCTATTTGATTAGCTGTTCAGGAGTCTTATGGCTTGGGGGTTGAAGCTGTTAAGAAGCCTTTTGGACCTAGACTTGGTAACAGAAAGAACAGTCTATGACCAGGGTGGCTGGAGCCTTTGGCAATTTTTAGGGCCTTCCTCTGACACTGCCTGGTACAGAGATCCTGGATGGCAGGAAGCTTGGCCCCAGTGATGTACTGGGCCGTACGCACTACCTGTATGTACTACCCACTAGTGTCTTGCGGTCGGAGGCCGAGCAGTTGCCATACCAGGTGGTAATGCAGCCAGTCAGAACGTTTTCAGGATCTGAGGACCCATGCCAAATCTTTCCAGTCTCCTAAGGGGGAATAGGCATTGTCGTGCTCTCTTCACGACTGTCTTGGTGTGACAGTTTTTCACAATTCCTGACATTTAATCATAGTAAAAATTCCCTGTCTTAGGTCAGTTACAATCACCACTTTATTTTAAGAATGTGAAATGTCAGAATAATAGTAGAGAGAATGATTTATTTCAGCTTTTATTTCTTTCATCACATTCCCAGTGGGCCAGAAGTTTACATACACTCAATTACCATTGCCTTTAAATTGTTTATCTTGGCTCAAACATTTCGGGTAGCCTTCCACAAGCTTCCCACAATAAGTTGGGTGAATTTTGGCCCATTCCTCCTGACAGAGCTGGTGTAACTGAGTCAGGTTTGTAAGCCTCCTTGCGCACACACGCTTTTTAAAATTTTCTATATGATTGAGGTCAGGGCTTTGTGATGGCCACTCCAAGACCTTGACTTTGTTGTCCTTAAGCCATTTTGCCACAACTTTGGAAGTATTGTCCATTTGGAAGACCCATTTGCGACCAAACTTTAACTTCCTGACAGATGTCTGGAGATGTTGCTTCAATATATCCACATAATTGTCCTCCCTCATGATGACATCTATTTTGTGAAGTGCACCAGTCCCTCTTGCAGCAAAGAGACTTATATATCTTCCTCACTAACTTGAAGCATTAGCTGTCAGAGCAGCTTACCGATCACTGAACCTGTACACCTGTAAATAGCCCAACCGTCTACCTCATTCCCCAAATTGTTATTTATTTTTGCTCTTTTGCACCCCAGTATCTCTACTTGCACATCATCATCTTCACATCTATCACTCCAGGGTTAATGCTAAATTGTAATTATTTCACCACTATGGCCTATTTATTGCATTACCTCCCTAATCTTACTACATTTGCACACACTGGACATAGATTTTTCTATTGTGTTAGTGACTCTATGTTTGTTTATTCCATGTGTAACTCTGTGCTGTTGTTTTTGTCGCACTGCTTTGCTTTATCTTGGCCAGGTCACAGTTGTACATGAGAACTTGTTCTCAACTGGCCTACCTGGTTAAATAAAGGTGAAATAAAATGTAAAAAAGTGACTAGGCAACAGGATATATAATAAACAGTAACAGTAGCATATGCGATGAGTCAAAAGAGTTAGTGCAAAAAGGGTCAATGCAGATAGTCCCGGTAGCTATTTTAACTAACTATTTAGTAGTCTTATTGCTTGGGGGTAGAAGCTGTTCAGGGTCCTGTTATTTCTAAACTTGGTGCGGTAGCAAAGAGAACAGTCTATGACTTGGGTGGCTGGAGTCTTTGACCATTTTTAGGGCCTTCTTCTGACATCGCCTGGTATAGAGGTCCTGGATGCCAGGGAGCTCAGCCCCAGTGTGATGCTAATGATAAATTCTAATAATACATTTGATAATTAGTCTTTATTTGTTTGTTTGTTTAGCTTGCAATACGTTTTATAGGCCTATATAGCAGTAATTGTATGAGGGGTGTATAATGACTACAAATTCAAAGTATAAACTTGAACTTGGATGACTATCAATCAATCAATGAAGCATAACTATTATATTATATTAACAGCCATGATTATTATAAGCTATAGTAGGCTGCAACAGGAATCCTACTCAAAAATAACATGGGTGTCATTAATACTGTTGACACTGAAAAGCAAAGGAACAGTCGAAGCTGTGAAAGTTGATATCATTGTTTCAGTTTTCCTCCCTCCCCTTTGTCTCTGAATCTCATTGTATCCACTCCTCCTTGTCTGCCTATCTTTCCCTTCCTTTCCATCTCCTTCTAAATTCAATTAAATTCAGTGGCTTTATTGGCATGGGAAACATATGTTTACAAGCGAAATAGATAATAAACAAAAGTTAAATAAACAATACAAAATGAACAGTAAACATTACACTCACAAAAATTCCAATGGAATAAAGACATTTCATATTTTCACCCCTATTGAAAGTTATCCCTCCAATCCCCTCTGTTCCTGGCACAGTTTCCCCCTCTCTCACCCCTCCACCCCATCCATCTCTTTTCTCTCATTCAAGCCCCAGGTGAAGGCTATCATGTTGTAAAAAGCATTGTGTGCTAATCCAGGTCCCCTCTGGCTAGGCTTTGAAAATAAAAAAGCGAGTGAAAACGATGTAGAGAGATGGTGTGAAGAAAAAAAACATAAAAGAGGAAGGAGAAATAGAGAGTTTTATGTTTTGAGGGGTAAATCCCTTCCCTGACTCCTGAGTGCCCCAGTCGCTGGGGTTGTCAATCTGCCTGTCTTTGTTTGGCTTTGAAAGGGGAATATCTCTCAGGGGCCTCAGAGGAAGCTACAGTCTTTCAGCATTTCCATTATAAGACCTTATCCCGGTGTTTGGCTTAAAGACACAGACTTTTGTGTTTCCACCTATGAGGCCTGGCCCCAAAAAAAGTATACCTGGCCCTAAAAAGACCAAACCTGACATGGGGCTGAGTAACTCAGGGTGTGATAAGTTGTAGCCTATATAGCATTTCGCTTATCCTACACACCATATTGTGGTCAGGTCACAGGAAGTGCTAAAGCATGTGTGTGTGAGCAAGAGAGAGACAGAGATTGTGTCTGTGTGTGTTGTTGGAGTTGTCCCTAAAAGTGCTAAAGCCATCACCAGTTGAATCAGATTTGGCATACTCTGTGCTATTAGATCCTGGTAGAAGGATGGATGGACGCATTGGGGCCTACAGATGTAGGATCCTAATTTGACCAGTCTTTTGTTGATGAGAATTTTCCTTGCTCAGCAGGAAATGCAAACTTGTAGTGTATTCAAGTTTTTTAAAGTTTGTAATTTCCACTTTAACATTTCAGACTTGATTTGCCCTATCGTAAAATGTTTAATTCCCTACAAAAAATGTCCATGAATTATGATCCACATAATTATTCACATTTCCTGTTGCTACAGGAATGTTTTCCTGCTGTAGAAAACTGTCTCAATTTAATATCCTACATCTGTATCAGTCATTGTCATTTACCATCATCATGCTTGTAAGGCAACATGACTAGAGATGACTTTATCTTGTTCACCAGCCGGCTCGCTATATATATATACATATATATATTTTTATATTTTTATTTTAAATAACCTTTATTTAACTAGGCAAGTCAGTTAAGAACAAATTCTGATTTACAATGACAGCCTACACCGGCCAAACCCAGACGATGCTGGGCCAATTGTGCGCCACCCTATGGGACTCCCAATCATAGCCGGATATGAAACAGCCTGGATTCAAACCAGGGACTGTAGTGACGCCTCTTGCACTGAGATGCAGTCCCTTAGACCGCTGCGCCACATGGGAGCCCAGGTTAGGGATGACAGAACAAGAACATTTATTACAGCAAAACGACCCCCTGTACAGACACTGACCTGGTATCTAATATCAGGCAGTGAGAAACTTGAAAGGCCTTGGCACTGATAAAAAGACAGAGCAGAGCAGTCAAGTGTGAATGAATTCCTTTTGCAATGGCGGAATTTACCAGATACTGTAGGTGGTGTTGTTAGGATAATGGTTCTGGGACAAAGAAGATGAAACAATGATACCGCTGTACTCTCTTTGAACATTGACAATAGATGGGCCTGATTGGGTACTACTTTGTATGACTGATGATATATGTATGTTTGATCTCTTTGGGAAGCAGGACAATTTAGATAATATATAAGATAATGTCACCAAAAACCCCTTGACGTCTCTTTGTTGTTATCTCACCTCTTCCTTTCCCTCTAGTGAATCATACATCTACTCTGTGGGCACAGATTAAGACTAGTCTTGGACTAAAAACCATGCTCAATGGATAATCTCAATTGGAATAGTTTTGAAATCTAGGACTAGCCTTAATTTGTGTCTGGGAAACCAGAGTCTTTGAGTAGTTTTCATGTGTATTAATTTTGCTGTGCTCCTTTGCTTCAGGTGATCATTCAGGACTATGCAGATCCCTTTGACGCCCACAAGACTCGGGAGCAGAGGGATGCGGAGAGAGAGGGGGAGAATGATGGATACATGGAGCCTTACGATGCGCAGCAGATGATCACAGGTGACACATAATATTCAGTATTTTGGCCTACTAAAATTTGGATAACAAGCATTGATTTTGGATCAGGTCCCAGCTTTGAAGATGAGGGATTGGCCGTTGGTAATCTGATCTGATATCAGTGGCCAGGAAAGAGCAGAGTTTTGGCTGTTTTTTCTATTGTTGTTCGTATGCATATTTTTTGTTTTAGGCATATGTGTGTTGGTTTGTGCAGGCATGGCCTCATTGGCTGAATTCTATGTATGTGTGTCTGTCATGGGTGAATGATTGGACTGCCATTTTCAGTCTAGCCAGAAAAGAGCGATTAGAAATGTTGAAGAACGTGAACTCAATCGCCTAGCACTGGAAGTTGCTATGGCAACTGTGTTGTGCTAGGACAATGGGTGAAGTTTCCTGTCTCTGCTTCCTTTTTCCTGTCTCTGTTTCCTTGTACTTTTCTCCTGAAAGGAAGTTGGCCCTCAGTGACTACCCCCCCCCATCCGCTATCCTCAGACAGAGCCCCTGCATGGCCCCCTATATGGGCAGGCTCTGACCATTTCTCAAAACATCCAGGAAGACAACTGATCAGTCGACCAATCACTTACTCTCTTGACCTCCTTTGATTCTGTCGCTTCATTGTTTTACCCAAAATGGTACAATACACTGCTGTGACACTGAAAATGGCCTGTTACACACTAATCATCAAGGCTTTACCAATGCATATCTTACTACCTGGCTAATTTGGGAAAGCCCGTTTATATTGCCCTGGGGAATATGGCCGACCGCAGATAACAACATTTTAGTAGCGTGTCATACTTAAGTACATTCTCATATTGAAGTGGTGCAGTGCATTGTGACCAGTGCATTGTGCACATGTGACCAGTGCATTGTGACATACAGTATTAAACAGTGGTTAAGTATTTTGTGACAGTCCAAGCTCAGCACATAATGTTTTGGCATTGACATCATACAACAGCTGACATCACTCATCAGCTGCATGCTATGTCAAGTGAATAACTCAATGGCTCAACTGTTCAAAGCCCATTTACGCTTATTATATTATTATTTATTCCATTTTATAAACACATCATGTTTTCTCTAAACACATCATGTTTTCTCTATTCCTCATTGTTGCACTGACCATAATTGGTAGTTCTGTTCTAGGATCAGTTAACCGACATTTATCAGATACTGATATGGACGTGTGAGGCAAAATACTAGCCTAGGATCAGTTGTCTGGGAATGGTAACTCTAGCTGTTTCCTGTAATGTTGGGTCGGACACACCGTGACGACGAACAGCTAAAAGCTGGGTGCCGGCGAACGGTGGCTCCTTGTTACTGATTCAACATGTAGAATAATCTGAAAATGAACAGAAAATGGCGGCCAATACTCTGGTCAGAGGCACTCTGGTGTGTTTCCTCTCTAACAAGAGTCTCTGCTTTTTTTTAACAGAGATCAGACGGAGGGGTTCCAAGGACATGCTGAAGATGTGTGTCCTGCTGGAGGGGGTTGAGGGGGAGGTGGAGGAGGGGCGACCCGTGCCTCCCCAGATCTACGACATGACCTATGAGGGTGGTGTGGAGGGTGACGGAGGGAGCGTGAAGACCCCGGTCACCAGGCCAGAGTTAGATTCCCGGCTCCCTGCTGAGTACCAGCTGCCCTGGGAGTGGAAGAAGGAACAGATTGTCAAGGCTCTGCCTGGTACTATAGTCTAGACAAAAGACAAGACCTACTGCACAATCATACACAATTCTAGAACACTACCACTGGCTATGCAGCTATGCAACCCCTATCACAACTATCTGCTGATGCAATGATGCATCTATTAAGTGGCTGACCCCTTAAGCTCTAAGGTCTATAATGTAATTAGACCTTCTAAACCAGTACACCAGATCAATATCAATATACCGTATTTGCTACACAGAAGTTGACCACCCCTTTTACATATTTTCTCCCTCTGCTCTGACCCCTCCTCGTCCCCAGCCCAGTTTGACAGCCCTGAGCACCCCACCCCAATCAAAGAGGACCCCCCCGCACTCACCCTCACACGGCAGCCCCAGCAGCAGCCCCAACAGCAGCAGCATCTGCGACAAAAGAGTTGGAGCCAGAAGATCCTGAAGTCCTCTCCTACTTTCTTGCCCTCCCTCTCGTCCCCGCCCAGCATCAGCCCTGAGGCTGAGGTGTGCCGGGTGGACCCCACCCTGCCCCTGGAGAAACAGAGGTGAGGAGGGGAGACAAGGGAGACACGGTTTATAGGTCAACGGCAGGGGCAGATGCAATAGATTGTTGCTTTAAAAAAAAAATGTATCTTCAGTTTTTTTCTGCAGCACATAACAATACATTAGATATGTAGATATGTACCTGTCACTCTCTCCATGTACAGGTATGGGAGAGTGGGGTAAAGTTGAGTCATTTTTACATTCAGCATCACTATGTCAAGGGAAATGTAGTGTTTTTTTCTAACAAAGGTATCTACATATACAGTGCCTTGCGAAAGTATTCGGCCCCCTTGAACTTTGAGACCTTTTGCCACATTTCAGGCTTCAAACATAAAGATATAAAACTGTATTTTTTTTGTGAAGAATCAACAACAAGTGGGACACAATCATGAAGTGGAACGACATTTATTGGATATTTCAAACTTTTTTAACAAATCAAAAACTGAAAAATTGGGCGTGCAAAATGATTCAGCCCCCTTAAGTTAATACTTTGTAGCGCCACCTTTTGCTGCGATTACAGCTGTAAGTCGCTTGGGGTATGTCTCTATCAGTTTTGCACATCGAGAGACTGAAATTTTTTCCCATTCCTCCTTGCAAAACAGCTCGAGCTCAGTGAGGTTGGATGGAGAGCATTTGTGAACAGCATTTGTGAACAGCATTTTTCAGTTCTTTCCACAGATTCTCGATTGGATTCAGGTCTGGACTTTGCCTTGGCCATTCTAACACCTGGATATGTTTATTTTTGAACCATTCCATTGTAGATTTAGCTTTATGTTTTGGATCATTGTCTTGTTGGAAGACAAATCTCCGTCCCAGTCTCAGGTCTTTTGCAGACTCCATCAGGTTTTCTTCCAGAATGGTCCTGTATTTGGCTCCATCCATCTTCCCATCAATTTTAACCATCTTCCCTGTCCCTGCTGAAGAAAAGCAGGCCCAAACCATGATGCTGCCACCACCATGTTTGACAGTGGGGATGGTGTATTCAGGGTGATGCGCTGTGTTGCTTTTACGCCAAACATAACGTTTTGCATTGTTGCCAAAAAGTTCAATTTTGGTTTCATCTGACCAGAGCACCTTCTTCCACATGTTTGGTGTGTCTCCCAGGTGGCTTGTGGCAAACTTTAAACAACACTTTTTATGGATATCTTTAAGAAATGGCTTTCTTCTTGCCACTCTTCCATAAAGGCCAGATTTGTGCAATATACGACTGATTGTTGTCCTATGGACAGAGTCTCCCACCTCAGCTGTAGATCTCTGCAGTTCATCCAGAGTGATCATGGGCCTCTTGGCTGCATCTCTGATCAGTCTTCTCCTTGTATGAGCTGAAAGTTTAGAGGGACGGCCAGGTCTTGGTAGATTTGCAGTGGTTTGATACTCCTTCCATTTCAATATTATCGCTTGCACAGTGCTCCTTGGGATGTTTAAAGCTTGGGAAATCTTTTTGTATCCAAATCCGGCTTTAAACTTCTTCACAACAGTATCTCGGACCTGCCTGGTGTGTTCCTTGTTCTTCATGATGCTCTCTGCGCTTTTAACGGACCTCTGAGACTATCAGAGTGCAGGTGCATTTATACGGAGACTTGATTACACACAGGTGGATTGTATTTATCATCATTAGTCATTTAGGTCAACATTGGATCATTCAGAGATCCTCACTGAACATCTGGAGAGAGTTTGCTGCACTGAAAGTAAAGGGGCTGAATAATTTTGCACGCCCAATTTTTCAGTATTTGATTTGTTAAAAAAGTTTGAAATATCCAATAAATGTCGTATATCCAATAAAGGTCGCAAAGTTCAAGGGGGCCGAATACTTTCGCAAGGCACTGTATTTCAGGATGTTGTGTATCTCTAAAAATAATCAGAATTCATGTGAACATAACAGTTTTTAAAACATATCTTGTCCAAAAAAAGTGTTCTCTTGGCACAACTTACCACGGGTATTGAGTAAGTTGAGCATAGGGAAAGGGTAGGTTGAGCTGACTTGGGTTAGTTGTCCTTGTGCCTCTGCTACTTTATCATAGCCTCTCTTTCGACAGACAGATGTTTTTTTTCCTTCCCTGTCAGTGTAACTCTTCCGTGTCATTCAGTCAATTTCTTTCATCCCTTGCTGCTACTCAAATTGACTTTTTTTCCTTCTCTCACTTCCTTGGCTGCTCTTTCAAGAAACTCAAGGGACCCCTGCTTGTTTTATGTTTGTATACACAGGGCATGATGAAGTCTGCTCTGTAACAATAAATATTTTGAGTTCATATGCCTGACACATTGCAAAAATACTATGCATATTATGCATAAACTGGACAAAATGTAATCCCCCATTGACTCAACATTTTGACTATATTAGCCCACACAGCTACCAAGGATGCACTTTAATGCTATTTTCAGGACCTCAGGACCTCAGGACCGTAACTTGTAGAGACCCGAAGTGATGTATAAAACAATCTTCAAACGATCTACTTTGGTTTAAATACAAGCATCATGAAACCTATAACACGAATTCATTTGACTTTGTGAAAATCTGTTTTTTTTGGACCTAACTTATTTACCAATTTTTTAAAATGTTTTTTTTCTTTCACAAATTACATGAAATTATGATCTCTTCCTAAATCTTTGGTCACATGATTAATTTAGTGTTGGTTTCCTACGAACAAGTGGTGGCACATCCAGGGGAGAACGACGGCCCCCTCTGATTGAAGCCACGGAAGTTCAAGGCCAACTGCGGTACTGCAGGCATTGTTGGCAGAAAACAGGACTCCCCAAATATAGTGAATAGAAAAATGGCAATCTTTGAGTATTTTTTTTTTTTACGAAGACAATCATGGTACCAATAATTTATTCTAATACAGCAGATGTATGTAATTGAACAGACTATTTAAAATTGCACACATATAAGGATCATTTAGTTGGTAATGTCAGCCTGCAGTTCCCCGGTCGGCCTTCAACTTGAGGTACTCAATTAGAAGACGCAGTACTGAGATAGCCTGCAATGGCACTTCCTGGAGTAGGTCAAACTGTGCACGTTATCTTTCCATGAGACGCCATCTTTAACCGACTTCATTTGGCTTCAATACACTATTGAGTCTTCACATAGGAATGAATGGTGTCACGTGACCGATGGCTTTGTCCATTCATATATACAGTCAACGAACCCTTTAGCTCAACCTACCCCACACCTTGCAGAGTTACCTTATGTTGTTCAGATATTCTATTGTTGATATTAGTGAACCACTTCAATACAGGACTCATCTACTATTTTGTAAGCCCTTTGTACTTTGTTAGCTTCATGTGCTCAGGAGGGGCGCAGCAGTCTAAGGCACTGCATCTCAGTGCTAGAGGTGTCACTACAGACACCCTGGTTTGAATCCAGGCTGTATCCCAACCAGCCGTGATCGGGAGTCCCATAGGGCGGCATCCGGGTTTAGCCGGGGTAGGCCTCCATTGTGAATAAGAATTTGTTCTTAACTGACTTGCCTAGTTCAATAAAGGTTCAATATAAAAATCCTACTCTCATTTCTGACCCCTGTGCCTTCCGTTCCCTCTGTCCTTCGGTTGCTCTAGCTGGTACCATGGCTGTGTAACACGCCAGGAGGCAGAGTCTCAGCTCCAGTCCTGCAAAGAGGCCAGTTTCCTGGTGAGGAACAGTGAATCAGGAACCAGCAAATACTCCATTGCGTTAAAGTGAGTATACTAGTCACTAGTACATCTGTTTATTCTCTTCAGAGCTGATACCATACACAATATGTCCAAAAATAATTGCAGTTGATGTATTGGATCCCTTAATACTAATTTAAGGCTACATATTATGAATTGTGTGGAATAGCGAGCCCGTGTTTGAATTTGAGATTTCAATTAAGTAATCAATCCTTTTTACCTCTGTACCCTTTTTTACTCCCTCTCTCTCAGGACAAGCCAGGGCTGTGTTCACATCATTGTTGCCCAGACAAAGGAGAATGGCTACACGCTGGACCAGAGTAGCTGTGTGTTTCCCAGCATTCCAGAGGTGGTGCACCACTACGGCACTCAGCGGCTGCCTTTCAATGGGGCCGAGCACATGACCCTGCTATACCCCGTGCCACGCCCTTACTGACTCCACCCCACCACACTCAGGTGCACCCCAACAACCCCATGCCTCTGCATCTGCATGAAATCATACTCAAAGAACATATCCAATCTAATGCTGATCCCCAACAGACCAAATACATATATCTCTTTATCTATTATCATTCACTTTTCAGTCCCTCTCTCTTTAATGTTATTTAATCCATATCAAAACGTTTTTTTTTCAGTCTTATTTTCTCCTGGATAAACAGAAGACAGCAAGCTCAGAGACCTGGGTATTGCTCTTGCTGTACAATCATTCTCTCACCTTTCATATGCAGCTAATGCAAAACACCGAGGCTTCTGTTTTGCATGTGAATTTGGGAGAAACTCAACCCACGCCTTGATTGTACAAACGGGGCAGAAATGAATGATCAAATGAGTCAGAGCCCTGCCAGTTAGAATTTAGTCAGAATTTCTACTCTCAATTCAAAGATGTGTAGAGAATACAGTATCATTAATCATAATTTTGGTTTAAGATGGTTTAAGCTGCAAAGGGATAAAGCTAGTGCTTTGTTCGAAGAAAAACAGTAAAGTGACTCTCTCACCCTCTGGTGGATGTGCTGGCTCACTGCACCAACTGTACACAACCCTGTGGAGAACAACAACTACTGTACCTGACAAAGACTACTATAGGGAAAGGGTGATACCTAGTCAGTTGTACAACTGAATGCATTCAACTGAAATGTGTCTTCTGTATTTAACCCAACCCCTCTGAATCAAAGAGGTGCTGGGGGCTGCCTTAATCAACATCCACATCATCGGCACCCGGGGAACAGTGGGTTAACTGCCTTGCTCGGGGGCAAAACGACAGATTTTTACCTTGTCAGCTCGGGGATTCGATCCAGCAACATTTCGGTTACTGGCCCAACGCTATACAACACTGTACAAAGACTACTTCACATCTACGCTCACAGCAAACATTTAAGTTATGTTCCTAGCCTTCTTTTTTTATATAAAGGAGAGATATCCTCCCATCACCCAATTTCCGTCATCAGTGAACAGTGACAGTTGTGTGACTATCTGTACCACCTGCACTGTGAACCATTGAGTGAATCACCCTAATGTAATGTAATGTGCCATGTGTTAGGCTAGCGTCACCCTATGGGATTGAATATCCCTTGATAATTACATTAAACCACAGGCTCCTAATCCTGGTCTTCAAGTACCCACATGTATGCTGGTTTTCACCTCATATGATCTCTGCATCATTAATAGAATTGTTGATTGAGCACTCATATGACTGGTTCGATTGTTGTGGTCTGTCACTGTAAATCCAAGACCATGGCCAATTTGCCTAAAGTATGTGACTGTAAAACTGAGCATCAACAACTAGTTGTTGGAAAGCTGATGGAGTTGTTCTTTGTGTTAACTACTGACTGAAACAAACCAAGAAACAAAATACTTGATTTAGATGCACAGCGCTATGGAATATGACTGAAAATGTGTCAACAGACCCCATGTTAATTTCCAATGTAAATTGGTGAGATATTTGGTAGGAAAAAAATCTGACATTTGATCTGTTTCTTACCTTCCCTGTCACATTGCACCACCTGGTGCTAACAAATAAGAAGTGGCAATGTATGATTGCTTTGATTTGATACTATGTTATCTCGCTCACCTGCTGGCTCTCTCTTCAATTCAAGCCTGGGGACGAGGTTAGATACCATGTAACCCTAGATAATGACTTGTGTGTACTCGTTATGAAAAGATATGCTGATACCATTGTCAAACCTACTTTGTCTTTTGGTGTGTATGTAGATACCTGCTATTTTAACAAGAATGAGTTACTGATGTTACTGATTGAAATAAAATGTCCTTAGATAGTCCATGGTTGTTTACCTATATCCTGTGGACATTTGTAGTCTCTCTTTTATTATTATTCAAGTGGAGCATACACGTAGGAATCTCAAATGATTATTATACACTTGGTTAAATAGCCAATGTCTACTTGCTATAATTGACAGCTCTGATCGACATGTTTAATTGATATGGCTGATGTGACGTTCCCCTGTGGGGTGAAATAGGTTCCTCCCAACTCAAGGCTCTGATGAAGGCAAACTCCACCGAAACTTACGCCTGTTTGTTTGTCCAGTTAATAAACCAATCAGATCTATGCAGAAAAAGAGTGCTCCTTTTTCTTTACTTCCCTACTTTACTTCTGTTGAAGTGTCCTGGGGTAAGGAATGTTTTTGGATGGAGTGGTCTGTGTTTGGATTGTACTGCCTTAAAAGCAGATAATATGTGAAGAAAGTCATACTGTATGGGATCAAGATGTTGTGATAGTAGTGTATGCCGCCATATGGAGGCGTGCTATGGGATGATCAAGGTCAGTACAGGCACCTCTATACACATCTGTGAATCCAAATGCACGCAGTTCATTAGTGACTACAGTTTTGTCTGTAAACATTTCAAAGATCATAGGCATATTGTAATATAATCTACTTCATTTAAAGAATACAGCTATTTAGACGTGGCCTTACTATATTTCCCACACCAATTCTCTGTAGGCTCTTGTAAACCTATTTTTCAATGTCTATGTTGTTGAAAAATGTAGAACTTTGTCAGTATCGGGTGTGCTGCAGAGTGCATTCAATTGGTCAGCTTTCATGCAGCTTCTATTGCCGTATTGAAATGTGTAGTTCAGAGTGTAAAGGGAAAGAGTCTGGGGATAGATTGGGTGTAGCGTGGACGCAGCAGAGTGAGGATCGGGTGTAGGGTTGGGCCTGGGACAAACAGTTAAGGTAGAGCAGGGGCACCCAGGCCACTTTGCACCCAGGTACATTGAGGTAAATGCATCACAAAAAAATGCATAAGTGTAACATCATTACACCCAGTGGTATCAGGGATACTTAACGAGAAGGAAGGATGAACACCATCCCTCTCTCCATCCTTGACTGTCTGTTGCTCACCCTCTCCTTTGTCACTATATCACTGTGATATCTGAGTCTGATGATCTATCAACAGAATCACCTTGTCTTATTGAGAGGACATTCCATATGTGTTGGTCCTGAGTCAGGTTAACGTGAACATTGAGATGGTTAGAGTTTCAAGTCCACTTGTGAAAGCAAGTCCTGGGACCTAAGTTTGGGTGTACCATTCCTGAAAGAAACACAAACTAAGCACAATGTTTTTGTACCTCAGTTGTCTGGTACCTCAATTGTCTGCATTCTTATAATACATGCCATTTAGCAGATGCTTTGATCCAAAGCAACACACAGTTATGCATGCATCCATTTTTTACATATGGGTGGTCCCAGGAATCAAACCCACTATCCTGTCGTTGCAAGAGTCATGCTCTACCAACTGAACTACAGAGGAACACTTCTTAGAAAATCCTACATTTAGCTAGTTAGTTCAGGTTAACTTAAAAAAGAAGGTAAGGCAACCAAAGCACCATTTAATTTTTTTTTAATACAGCAGTTATGGTCCTAAATTGTCCTGGTCATTGAGTCCTTTGGCACACCATTATAGTGCACAACTTAAGTGGCCATAAGAGACATCAAGATGGACTACTTATACATGATCAAGGTGTGCCTTTTTAAATTCTACTTGAGTGATACAGTAAGATAAGTGCTGGGTGGGGTCCTAGGATGGGGTCCTAGTCTAGAGTGGTAGTTGGGCTACAGTTGGATGAATATACAGGATACAGAATATCTATTTTCTTTGTGTTTGATACCATCTTTCCCTCATGCTATCTCAGCCCCTCCGGCTCCTTAGGCTTGCGTGACAGACAGGACCGTCTGACTGTGACTGATAGACGGGGCAGTTTGTCATCTTGTTGTCGCTTGACCTGGCCCGCCGGTAACCGAAGTGTCCCTATCATCCTTATCTGGTTGTGCTGTCTGCTTCCCCAGTGACAGGATCAGGCTCTGTGTCCCACATCTCCTTACCTTACCCAGGCTGGCCCAGTCATGTGTGTCTCATAAAGGCTGAGTGAAAGGTCCAGGCCAAGGTCAAATGTGTATTTGATACAAGTATTTTGTATGAGGTGCTGGTTCAGTTGTTTTGGTTTGTAAATAGCTAGGCAATCGTTCTGTATGTCCAAGAGATATACTGTAAAACTTCAATTAATAGCCCAGGTGTTTATTTGCTTCAATCACTGAACAACAGGTGCTTATTAGAGACAGGCTGAGACAGGATTCTATTTCCTTAATGCACACAACTTTTGCAGAATAAAATTGTGAAAGACTACCACACTGTTAATTGTTACCAGTATGACCAGTATAAACATTATAATAACAAATTGATCACAGACATGCAATGACTAGGATGCCCATCATACACTCTGATTTTAGCTTCAGCACCATTCTCTCACTCATTGCGCTTCTTGTATACACCGAAGCTGCGGTGACCATGTCAATCCACACTGCTGTCTCATCCATGGTAATGACATTGCTCTCCTCTCACTGGGCACACACTGTTTGAATCAACGTTTGTTTACACGTCATCGCAATGAAATCATGCTGAACCAACGTGAAATTGACATTGAATTGACGTCTGTGCCCAGTGATCTGTTCTTTTGCGCAATCTTTACCATACTCACTGAAGTTCACTGATAAACAATTCATTTAGACCCAGTGTTTATTTGAAACAAATTATTTATTTGCTAAACTGTCTGCCGATGCCCAGCTATTAAAAGGGACAGGCGGCTATTTAGACTCGGCATTTAATTGAAGTTTTACAATATTACTCAACTTATCACTTGTAGATTAAGACATATTTGTCCTACACCCAATTACAGTGTCTCCTTATATCAAAGTGGTTGGCTAAGGTATACTATGATCAAAGTACATCTGTCAATTCTGTGTCATCCTCACCGAACAGACAATAACTTGAAGCTACATTCTCCAGAGCCTGCATTTGAGTGTAATGCTATGCTTCACCTATGTCATACCTTTGAGGCTAAATATTTGCTTTTGAAGGAATGAATGTCCCCTATCGTTTTCACTGAGCAAAACACAGTCTGATGTATTTGAATCATCCAATGACTAAAGACCTCTGAACACTCCTGTGACCAAGTGGAATGATATTGAGATACTCAAGCAGGAAGGGGAGGGTCTGTGTCTCTGTGGTCAAAACATGTTTTCACTTCACACCATTCCTTTCACATACACACCTGGACAAAAGGAACACCTATGTGAGAATGCTATTCATTGACTACAGCTCAGCGTTCAACACCATAGTGCCCTCAAAGCTCATCACTATCAATCAATCAACATAAAGCCCATCTTAAATCAGCTGATGTCACAAAGTACAGAAACCCAGCCTAAAACCCCAAACAGCAAGACATGCAGGTGTAGAAGCATGGTGACTGGGAAAAACTCCCTAGAAAGGCCAGAACCTAGGAAGAAACCTAGAGAGGAACCAGGCTATCAGGGTAGCTGGAAAGTAGAGCATTGCAGTGGTCTAAAGCATGGATACATTTTTCTGCATCATTTTTGGACAGAAAGTTTCTGAATTTTTGCAATGTTACACAGATGGAAAAAGTAAGTAAGCATTTCACTGTAAAGTATTCGGCGAGTGTGACAAATAAAATTTTATTTGATCAGATTTACGGACAGCTATGAAAGCCAATGAGGGATATGCTGATTGTAATTTAGACTATAGTATGAAAGCATCCATTAGGCAATTATACAATAGATTTCCAGACAATATAGTTCACTGATAGGCTGAAGTTTTCACGCCTACATTTATACCTTTTTGTTATTACCCAACACACACACACACGATCTTCTGAGGCAGTTTATCCGCCGCAGGTCCAAGTCAAACATCTGGGTCAATTTACAGTATATCTGGTGGAGCAGGACTTGCAGGATACAGTTGGCAGGATGTGTGCGCTGGAGCGGTTTACTCTGCGTGAATGGCCAATCCTCTTCTGGCTGTGCCGGGTGGAGATTATAACAGAACATGGCCAAGATGTTCAAATGTTCATAGATGACCAGCAGGGTCAAATAATAATAATCACAGTGGTTGTTGTAGAGGGGGCAACAGGTCAGCACCTCAGGAGTAAATGTCAGTTGGCTTTTCATAGCCGATCATTCAGAGTATCTCTACCACTCCTGCTGTCTCCAGAGAGTTGAAAACAGCAGGTCTGGGACAGGTAGCACGTCTGGTGAACAGGTCAGGGTTCCCATAACCGCAGGCAGAACAGTTGAAACTGGAGCAGAGGAACGACCAGGTGGACTGGGGACAGCAAGGAGTCCAGGCCAGGTAGTCCTGAGGCATGGTCCTAGGGCTCAGGTCCTCCGAGAGAGAGAAAGCAAGAAAGAGAGAGAGAGAGAGAGAGAGAGAAAAAAAGAGAGAGAGAATTAGAGAGAGCATACTTAAATTCACACAGGACACTAGATAAGACAGGAGAAATACTCCAGATATAACAGACTGACCCTAGCCCCCCGACACATGAACTACTGCAGCATAAATACTGGAGGCTGAGACAGGAGGGGTCGGGAGACACTGTGGCCCCGTCCGATGATACCCCCGGACAGGGCCAAACAGGCAGGATATAACCCTACCCACTTTGCCAAAGCACAGCTCCCACACCACTAGAGGGATATCTCCAACCACCAACTTACCATCCTGAGACAAGGCCGAGTATAGCCCACAAAGATCTCCCCCATGGCACAACCCAATGGGGGCGCCAACCAGGACAGGAAGATCACATCAGTGACTCAACCCACTCAAGTGACACACCCCTCCTAGGGATGGCATGGAAGAGCACCAGTAAGCCAGTGACTTAGCCCCTGTAATAGGGTTTGAGGCAGAAAATCCCAGTGGAGAGAGGGGAACCGGCCAGGCAGAGACAGTAAGGGCGGTCTGTTGCTCCAGTGCCTTTCTGTTCACCTTCACACTCCTGGGCCAGACTACACTCAATCATATGACCCACTGAAGAAATGAGTCTTCAGTAAAGACTTAAAGGTTGAGACCAAGTCTGCGTCTCTCACATGGATAGGCAGACCATCCCATAAAAATGGAGCTCTATAGGAGAAAGCCCTGCCTCCAGCTGATTGCTTAGAAATTCTAGGGGCAATAAGGAGGCCTGCATCTTGTGACCGTTGCATACATGTAGGTATGTATGTCAGGACCAAATCGGAACGATAGGTAGGAGGAAGCCCATGTAATGCTTTGTAGGTTAGCAGTAAAAACTTGAAATCAGCCCTTTCCTTAACAGGAAGTCAGTGTGGAGAGGCTAGCCCTGGAGTAATATGATCAAATTATGGGGTTCTAGTCAAGATTCTAGCAGCCGTGTTTAGTACTAACTGAAGTTTATTTATTGCTTTTTCCGGGTAGCTGGAAAGTAGAGCATTGCAGTGGTCTAAAGCATGGATACATTTTTCTGCATCATTTTTGGACAGAAAGTTTCTGAATTTTTGCAATGTTACACAGATGGAAAAAGTAAGTAAGCATTTCACTGTAAAGTATTCGGCGAGTGTGACAAATAAAATTTGATTTGATCAGATTTACGGACAGCTATGAAAGCCAATGAGGGATATGCTGATTGTAATTTAGACTATAGTATGAAAGCATCCATTAGACAATTATACAATAGATTTCCAGACAATATAGTTCACTGATTTATACAGTGATACCTTTTTGTTATTACCCAACACACACACACACGATCTTCTGAGGCAGTTTATCCGCCGCAGGTCCAAGTCAAACATCTGGGTCAATTTACAGTATATCTGGTGGAGCAGGACTTGCAGGATACAGTTGGCAGGATGTGTGCGCTGGAGCAGTTTACTCTGCGTGAATCCCCACTCCGCGCGCACACACACATGGGGTGGCAGGTAGGCTAGTGGTTAGAGCATTGGGCCAGTAATTGAAAGGTTGCTAGATCAAATCTCCAAGCTGACAAGGTAAAAAAAAAATCTGTCATTCTGTTGCTGAACAAGGTTAACACAGTTAACACACTGTTCCTAGGCTGTCATTGTAATTAAGAATTTGTTCTTAATTGACTTGCCTAGTTATATAAACATGTTTCGGGTCATGAGAAGTTGTGTGGAAGAAGGACAGATAGGTGGCGGACGGGTTGAGAAAACAATGTATTAAAAATCCAGGAATGTATCATTCTGTTGCAATTCATATCTATATGAACATTGAGGTTTTTATTTCATTATTTTTATATGCCTTTAGTGTTTGAGCCTCGGTCACACCTACAGAGTCATTGCATTTTGGTACACCAGAAGTAAGCCCGACATTTATTTCCAATGGAACGCTGCATTTGCATTGCGTTGCAGAGGCAGTGGCAGTGCGTTCTGTGTAGTGCATTCGTTGGATTTATCCAACGTACAGAGCCTTCAGAAAGTATTTCTACCCCTTGACTTAATCCACATTTAGTTGTGTTACAGGCTGTATAAAAAAAATAACAAAAAAAAATATATAATCTCACCCATCTACATACCATAATGACAAAGTGTAAACATATTTTAGACATTTGAGGCCAGTTGAGACGTCTGTTTCTCAAACTAGACACTCTAATGTACTTGTCCTCTTGCTCAGTTGTGCACCGGGGCCTCCCACTCCTCTTTCTATTCTGGTTAGAGCCAGTTCTGTGAAGGGAGTAGTACACAGCATTGTATGAGATCTTCAGTTTCATGGCAATTTCTTGCATGGAATAGCCTTAGCCTTAATTTCTCTGAACAAGAATAGACTGACGAGTTTCAGAAGAAAGGTCTTAGTGTTTGGCCATTTTGAGCCTGTAATTGAACCCACAAATGCTGACGCTCCAGATACTCAACTAGTCTAAAGAAGGCCAGTTTTATTGCTTCTTTAATCAGAACAACAGTTTTCAACTGTGCTAACATAATTGCAAAAGGGTTTTCTAATGATCAATTAGCCTTTCAAAATGATAAACTTGGATAAGCTCGCACAACGTGCCATTGGAACACAGGAGTGATGGTTGCTGATAATGGGCCTCTGTACTCCTATGTAGATATTTCATTAAAAATCTGCAGTTTCCAGCTACAATATTGTTATGAGAATTTTGTTATCAATGTCCATAAACTTCAATTAATCTACTCAGTCTGCAACCCAGAGTTTGTAAGGTTTTGGTTTAAATGGAACAGACAGATTTCCCAGCTTACAATAGTCAAAATTCATGAGAGCACTCCGAAGTCCATTATACAAAGGCATCCATTTTATACCTTGCTCCTTACTTACGCACATACTTCCACACAAACAGTAGATATCCTACGCACATACATACACACGAACAGTAGGTGAGTTGTATCCTTCTCCAGAGTTTTCACCCAGCCGACAGTTCCATTCCCCCGAGATTAGAGAAACCTTGAGAAGGACTCCCTGTCCTATCATAAGTTTCTCAGAGTTCTAGCCAGGTCGAGTCAAACACAGTTTAATTGTTCTCTGTATTTTCTTAGGCACACACATACAAGTTCAAATCTTAAACTATACCTTGCTCAGACAGTCTGTGTTTTTCCACTACACAGATTCATTGTTTAATCTGCAACATGTTTAATAATTTTCTGCAAGCCTAATAGTTTCTCCCCTCCAGAATGTCAGAATGTCCTGTAAGGAACACCGTAGTACAACTCGTCTGTCGATAGCTCCTCTTGTCATTTGTTTCCTACTTGCACCCTGCTTACATACTAAAAAGGAACAAAAAGGTCCTTGTTCAAATTCTGACTAAAACTACACACATCATCAGATTATAGTTTATGGTTCTAATACATTTCATACAATTATATGGTTTCAGGGTGGAATATTTGAATCATTACCATTAAGCATGTAAATGCTTTTTAAATGTATTTTAATCTAATTATAAAATGACTAACTATAAGATTTCACCTTCCTTATAACTGTAAAAATTAAACATCTTCCCCCTTCGCTGTGAATGGCTTCCTGAAGTCCTTAGGAACTCGCCCATCTCATATGAATCTTGTCTGTCTATGACAAACAGAAAGTTTTTTTTTAATGGCTGGCTATAAATTGATCTCTGAATGTGCCACAGTGATAAAACCACTCTCTCATTCTGGGCTATGGTGTAAGGATTACAGGCGCGTGTCAGTGGCTGTGAAGTAGGGTTCAGCCAGGAGTTGATGGAAAGTCGGGAGAGTGAATGAAATGGTAGGAGGGGCATCCCAGCTTAAAGTGGTTTGAGATTTCACATCCTACCTCACACCATGTCTTGTTTTGAGATGTTTTGACTGATTTCATGTCAATGTTGATATGGCACAAAATGCACATCTCTCTTCCATGGGCACTGTGCATCATGGCTGGATAGGCTGCACTTTCGCTCTCAAAATCCATGCCATTATCCACTGCGCAGTAGCGGTGTGTGGGTAAAATGGCTTGGGAAGCCTTGCCAGTAAAATAGCCTTATTACCACCTATGTGTTTGCTCTATAACCTGTTAGTACATATGCCTTGCCACCGTGCTATATAGGCCTAAGGTCAAGACAATTAGACACAGTAGCAGAATAAATTCAACCACACCTTTGTTTCATCATAAAACGGGAGAGCAACCTCTGTCAGGTGAAGTCCACAAAGCATATTGCAGGTAACAAACAGTTACATGACCTACAGCACGGACGACAAAACAACTATTGATTTAGAACCGAGGAAAGTTACCGCAAGTCACAAAGAAAACAGAAGCTGCATCCACTATTCCAGCACCATTTCAACATCATCAAATCACCTATGTTTAGTCTAATACAGTGACAACTGAAAGATACCCAAAACAATTTAGTCCAATCAACGTAAGCTAAATATGATGTGGCTGTCCATGGTTCTGATTTCTCTGTGTGTGTGTGTGTGTGTGTGTGTGTGTGTGTGTGTGTGTGTGTGTGTGTGTGTGCGTGCGTGTTCATGCAAGTTGAAAAAACATGCTGGCTCACCCTACTTGTAGAGAAATGCCAATGCCAACGGTTTGTGACTGTAATTCAGTACACGCTTGTAGTTTTAGTTTTATCAGGCTACTTGGCTAAAATACTTGCTCGCTAGTCTAACTTCCTTACATGGGCAACAATGATTCAGCTAGTTAACATTAGCCTACTACATCTAGCTTCATATTGAATTTCCATCCTCTCAGGCCAGGGGCACAACATATGCATTTCTGGTTGGATCAGAATCGCTTTAATAATCATTGGCCTGTACAGAGAATTAAGTAAAACCAGTCCAAATCCCTATCTCCATCCATAGCTAATTTAGGAAATGGCCAATGTTAGCTAGCTTACTAGCAACCAGAGGACAACAACACAACGAGATGGAAAAAAAAGTATGTTTTTTCTGTCAATTTTGATGTGATGTGATTGGTGTGAATTGAAGGAAAATTATGAATCATGAACAGACGAAAGATACATTATTTTATATGTTTTGTATTTTTTATAATTGGTCAACTATAAATACATGCCACTGCAACTACTGTTAAGACCAGATTTTTGTGGGTCTTAAAACATAGCGCTGCATGAAATGATCACTTTTGTGCATGTTTTTCAGGACACACCTCAAATGAGCTGATGTTAGACAGGTAAATTGCCGTACCTGGCGTTAGGGCTGGAAAATACCAGTGCACCAGTTTTTACATAACAAGATTGGTGCATTTGACACCTGCGCCTCCAAAAATAGAGCCTGGAGAGTTGAAAATAAAGAGAAGGGAGAGCAAGAACAGTACCCTAAAATTTGCAAAAGATGTGGTTACATGTGATAAATGTGAGGCGCTATACCAAGGGCTCTACAACGATGTTCCTGGAGAGCTACCCTCCTCTAGGTTTTTGCTTCAATCTCAGTTGTAACTAACCTGATTCAGATTATCAACAAACTAATTATTAGAATCAGGTGCGCTAGATTACAGTTGGAGCGAAAACGTACTGGATGGTAGCTCTCCAAGAACATGGTTGAGGAGCCCTGCACTATACAAGTTTGACACAGGGTGTTCAAGGGAACTGTACTGTTCAGATGGGTTAAATGAAATAGTAACTGGAATCTGGACACTGACTGTAGGCCTATAACCTCTAACATAGCCTAATATTATATTATATTTCCTGAAGAATGAACCTCTCTGGGTTATGTGTCCCACCTGGCCAAAAGCCAGTGAAAAGCAGAGCGCCAAATTCAAATAAATTACTATAAAAATCTAACTTAAACGCAGAAATAAAAATATAATTCATGCCTTACCTTTGATGAGCTTCTTTTGTTGGCACTCCAATATGTCCCATAAACATCACAAATGGTCCTTTTGTTCGATTAATTCCGTCGATATATCCAAAATGTCCATTTATTTGGCGCGTTTGATCCAGAAACCCACCGGTTCCAACTTGCGCAACGTGACTACAAAATATCTCAAAGGTTACCTGTAAATCTTGCCAAAAAATGTCAGACTACTTTTGTAATACAACTTTAGATATTTTTTTATGTAAATAATCAATAAAATTGAAAACGGGATGATCTGTGTTCAATACAGGAAGAAAACAAACTGTAGCTAGCTTTCTGGTCATGAGCCTCTATCTAACAGTACACTTGAAGTGACCCTCGTTCTGAACAGGGCTACTTCTTCATTACACAAAGTAAAAAACTCAACCAATTTCTAAAGACTGGTGACATCCAGTGGAAGCGGTAGGAACTGCAAGAAGGTCCCTTAGAAATCTGGATTCCCAATGAAAACCCATTGAAAAGAGAGTGACCTCAAAAAAAAAATTCTGAATGGTTTGTCCTCGGGGTTTCGCCTGCTAAATAAGTCCTATTATACTCACAGACATGATTCAAACAGTTTTAGAAACTTCAGAGTGGTTTCTATCCAAATCTACTAATACTATGCATATCTTCTCTTCTGGGGATGAGTAGCAGGCAGTTAAATTTGGGCATGCATTTCATCCGGATGTAAAAATACTGCCCCCTGTCACCAAGAAGTTTTAAGCAGTTTTTGCAGTAAATTTATACATGTACATTTTGACTCTGGAACAGGAGTGGAGAAATATGATTTCTTTCTTTCAGCATCTTGAGAGAATGGGAATGGGTGCTTAGAGAACATCTGTAAAGGTGCATTCTTTATCAGCATCATAATAGATGATATTAGACCTATTTCATGGTGTTAAGAATTTTAAAAATTCAGGTGAGAGGACCAGACTTGAATGCAATACTTAACTAGATGCCTTGAACACAGCTCCCTAAAATCTCAACAAGCACCAGCTGCTAACCATTGCCAATCAGCTTCTACTACTGTTTACAACACTTAACTAGTTGCCATGAATGTAGCTCCTCAAACAAGCTACAGATGCTATTAACTGTTAATCAGCCTCCACATTGGTTCTCACTCTCCTTAATCACCACTACCACCCTATTTAAACCCAACCAAATACTCATTCCTCCTCTTGGTTTTGCTTCGCATGTGAGACAAGCCTTGATTTACCAAAGGTCTACTCAAACTTTAGTTAGTTACTTAAGATAACTTACTTAGTTTACAATGGCAATTGATTTCATCGCTTCGGATTAAGAGATGTTTTCAGAAAATCTGCCCTCTTTACCCGCTTCCACCTCTGAGGCACCCAAATCCAGGCATCCAGTGCTGTCGGACTGGACTGTTTCCAGGCTACAGAAGAAACTCTGGGAAAGTGGTATCCGTTTCCATCATAATGACAACGTTGAGCTGTTCTGCCTGTACGTGGGCTCCCTGGGGGGTAAACATCCCGGACGCTATGTCTCTGCCCCCTGCCAAGGGCCTTCCACCTCTCTGTGTGTCCTCCCGTCCCCCCCAACCTCTTGTCTACTTTATCTTCAGCTTTTCCCACACTCCATCCTGCCCTCCCCGCCCTTGTCTCCTCCTCTGCCAGCAGTGGCCTCCCCACATTGTACACCTCTACTTTCCTCTTGCTCCTACTTTTCTCTCTGGCCTCGCTGGCTCCATGACCCACTCTCTCTGCCCTCTTGCTCTCAGCATAATGCTTCCTTTATTCCCCACCTCTCACTGTCTCCGCTCCTTCCCTTCCCCACCATTCTCCACTTTCAGCCACCTTAGTGTACCTATCTCCGAGGAGTTTACGGAAGGCCCCTCCACTCACCTCAATTTTCTCTGCATCATGCTGGACAGTCTCCTTTCAGGCCTCCCTGCCTCAAACTTCAGCGCATTTCCCTCCTGTCCAATTACTTGGACTGCACTAAACTGCACTAAACATCAGCTGCTTTCACTGCTGGCCACCCAAAGGATTCCATCAGGATCATCACTCAAGGCTGATCCCTCCTGTCCCACCTTCTCTCCCAGGCCGTCTCCATGCTGTCGCTGCTTCACACTGTGGTCTTCAACATCGTGTCGCTTAGGTTTTGGCACCTCAGTCATTGGAACTGTATCACCTTTTTTCTATGATGACTGTCTCTTCTCCTGAATACTTACAGCTATTCTTTGACACTGACCCTACCATCAGGTACTGGGGGGGTTCTACAATGGTTGTTGGTTTGCTGCCGCATGGCCCCCAACTTGCCTCTCTGTGGCCTCCTCCGCCCTGTTCGAGTTGTACCCCATCGTCGTAGCTGCCTTTTTCTGGGGGCACGACATGTCCAGAAGGGACATTCTCATCTACAACCTTTCTGTGGTACACATCATTAACAAGGGCTATTCTGACTCCATATTATTGATTTTCCTAAGATGTTCTCTGGCTATCCGGCACCCATCAGTTCCTTCTCAGAGCTGCACATGTACAGTACCTGGCCAATGTAACTCAATCGCTGATTCTTTGTCCCGTCTCCAATTTCAGAGAATCAGGTGTTTGGCCCTAGATGCAGAACCCCTACCAACCGCGGCCCCTCCTTATTCCATGATAACCTTCCAGGCAACCATCCACTCCTTCGCCTCATCTCCCAGTCATGAAACTGCATCCTATTAGCTGTTGCACAAAGTACCTAGTATTCTTACTGGACGACCTGGAGATGCTTCCAGATGCATACCTTCTATCACTTGCCTTTTCCCTCTGATGACTTGGTCATCATGTCTGCCTTCATCACCCATATCAGGTCATCCCTCTCCATGCAGACATCCTCCATTCAGACTTACCTGGCTGAGATTGGATCCTATCTAAAGTTACTTACTGGGTTTCCATGTTACTCCTCTCACCTGCAACTCTCCCTTTTCCTCAAGTGTCTCCAACGCACAAGTCCGCCAGCCAATCACACTCGACAGCCTGTCTGCCTGCATCCAAACGGTTTATGATTGGGCCCTCCCACTCTGGTCTGGTTATATATCCATTGCATTCTCTTCCACGCTACAATAAATGTTATTTTTGGGGGATTCCTGAGATGTTCAGAGTTTACATCCTCATCTACAACATTCTTGTCATCCCAATGTGTCAGATGTCACCATCCTCTACAAATATATCCTCATCTTTACCATCAAATACAGCAAAACCGATCAGTTTGGCAGAACCACACCAGTCTACCTGTTCCGGCTACCTTCTACCCTCAGCCCTTACGAACCACTTACCTACTTCCTGCAGCTCAGAATCTCAACAAGCCTCACCATCCGATCCACTATTCTTCTACGATTTTGGTTCCATCGCCTCTTGCCAATGGTTCCTTTTCCCTCCATGGAATCCAGACCACACTGTGCAACTCCTTGGCCCCTGGTCCTCTCAAGCCTATCATTCCTACATCCGCTCTGACAACATCACGACAGGCCACAACATGCTTGTCTCTCAGAACCTGCATTAACACAAGCACAGACCAGTCTCTGCCTCAATTCGGGAACACCATCTACCTCACATTGTCTCCTACCCAACCAGCCATAAGAGGATTGGCTCCCCAGCTGAGCCTGGTTCCTCAAGGTTTTCTTCCTTCAAGGGAGTTTTTCTTGCCATCGCTTCTGCTTGCTCTCCTGGGGTTTAAGGTTGGTTCACTCTGTGGGCATCTCGTCCGTATGCCTGTACTACCTCCACTATATCATATATCAACTATTCAGTACCTGCAGTCCAGGACAGCTCACTTCCTCTCCAGGGTCCAACTAACTTGGAGTTCTCTTTTTTGGGGATTGCCTTCACCACAGCAGCCTAACTACCACACCATGACAGGGATACCTACCTGAGACTACTACTAACTGTTAATCAGCCTCCACACCTGTTCTCACTCTCCTTAATCACCACTTCCACCCTATTTAAACCTGACCAAACAGTCATTCCTCTGTCACATCCCTTCTCCACCTAACTACCATGGCCTGATGGTGATGTTTACCTGAGATGCTAAGCCAAACCCTACAGAGTCAACCCCTCCGGCTCCATCTGCAGCCCTTGGCTTCATCCGATCCGTTCTCCTCCTGGAAACTCATTCTCACATCCATTCCTTTTCCTCAAATATTCTAAATTTGTTTCATGTCTGGTCCTTTAACTTGTGAAAACCACAAAATATGCATCCATGCTGAAACTAAATTCTTATCAGAAACATGTTTTCACAGCTTTTTGGTTTGTGGATGTCACGGAATGTGGGGTTGGTTTTTACAATCAACTCAATTATAAAAATGTTGGGGGCTGGTTGTGTGACATTCCATGGTAACAAATCAAATCAAATCAAATCAAATTTATTTATATAGCCCTTCGTACATCAGCTGATATCTCAAAGTGCTGTACAGAAACCCAGCCTAAAACCCCAAACAGCAAGCAATGCAGGTGTAGAAGCACGGTGGCTAGGAAAATCTCCCTAGAAAGGCCAATACCTAGGAAGAAACCTAGAGAGGAACCAGGCTATGTGGGGTGGCCAGTCCTCTTCTGGCTGTGCCGGGTGGAGATTATAACAGAACATGGCCAAGATGTTCAAATGTTCATAAATGACCAGCATGGTCGAATAATAATAAGGCAGAACAGTTGAAACTGGAGCAGCAGCACAGTCAGGTGGAAGTTGAAACTGGAGCAGCAGCATGGCCAGGTGGACTGGGGACAGCAAGGAGTCATCATGTCAGGTAGTCCTGGGGCATGGTCCTAGGGCTCAGGTCCTCCGAGAGAGAGAAAGAAAGAGAGAAGGAGAGAATTAGAGAACGCACACTTAGATTCACACAGGACACCGAATAGGACAGGAGAAGTACTCCAGATATAACAAACTGACCCCAGCCCCCCGACACATAAACTACTGCTGCATAAATACTGGAGGCTGAGACAGGAGGGGTCAGGAGACACTGTGGCCCCATCCGAGGACACCCCCGGACAGGGCCAAACAGGAAGGATATAACAGAACTACATCATTGGTCCCTGATCTGTAATATACAGAAGTGCATAATTATGAATGTCATTATTTTTATAGTGATGTATCCTGAATAGGTATGCAAAACAGAAATGTAGAATGTTATCCTTTGCATGTTTGTATCATTCTACACATTGGCTATTATTCTAATGAGCTCGGTCCAATTCAAGACCAATTTTGGTTGGACCGGACCAAATCTGTACCAATCATAGACGTCTGTTTCACAGGTTTGGACAGGACAATAGAGCACAGTAGAATAGAGTTCAGTAGATTTCAGTACAATACAGTAAATTGTACTGTCATGTTTGAGCTGACTGTTCCATGGGAGGAGATGATTGAGGAAGCCAACAAGGAAGCTGTTAAAGTACCATGCACTTGTGGACGAAGAATGTACTGACAAGGGATGGAAGGCCAAGTGTCTATACCAGTGGAGGTTGGGGCAAGAGGCAAGCCAGGCCAGTCTCTGTAGAGCGCACTAAGTATCCTTGGAGTAAAGGGAGCTCAAAGGAAGATCTGTCACACAGCTGGGCAGAAGACAGAGAGGGCATCACAATGGCTGTGGAGGGAGGAGCAGTGGTTAAGCCAACCTGGTTGAGATCGGGCCTGATCAACACGTTCGTCGCACCCTTCAGAAGGAGTAGTGAGCAGTGCCTAAACACCTAATGAACAGTGGACCTCACCTGAGGATGACCCAGGTGCAGCACAACCACTGTTTGCAGGGAAAAGTGTGACAACAAACCCCGGTCTACCCTGCTGTGTATAAAGCAGTGCTGACCCACTCCATCCTGTGGATCATCTTACACATCACTCCTTGCTTCCTTGTATTCGATGCGGTCTGTTTGCACTCTGCAGCTCTGGGATGGTGAAGGCTTACATCTGATTTGTAGTTAACCCAAATCCATCAACCATTTCACACTTAATTGGTGTGTAATCACTATTGTGCTAGGAAGGATCACAGTTTTTGACACAGAAAAGACCAAGCAATATACATAGCTGATTAAATGTCATGTTTAATGTTTGGAAGAACACATTGGTAATTACCAAAAACAGATTACAAAATATGTGCAAAGAAATGTAAATTATATTAAAATGTTCAACTCTGAGTACATAACCTATTCTAAATATTTAAGATATTTATTATTTATGATATCATCTTTATATTCATGACAGTATCACCCTGTTGCGCTTTAGGCCCCGATCTGACTCCATTGTGTGTTACAATAACATCCACTGAAATAATTCATATTTTCAATTAAATCCATCCTGAATATGCATCCAAATCATTTAAACAGTTGATTTGGAATTTGAGACTGAATAGAGAACACAACTGATCTCACACATACTACCCTGTATACCAGGGGTAGGCAACTAGATTCAGCCGGGGGTTGATTTTTGTTGGAGAGGATGGTCAGAGGGCTGGGAACATAATTTAAATAATCTGTACACAGCAAATGTACCACAACGAAGCCCAAAAAGAGATTGTATTTGAATAATTTCATACATTGATTACATTGAGACACGATCACATATTTAAAAAAAAAAAACTTTGTGTGAATACTTGAACAGATTTCCTAAATGAAACACATTTTTGCTGAATTCCTGGTGATTTTACAGTAAAAAAGTAAAATCACCAGAAAATATTTTTCACCAAAAAGTTTAGGGGGTGGCAAATAAAATCACTCGCATGCCACAGGACGCCTGTTGCTGACCCCTACTGCCACTCATGCATTTGAGGACACAGAGTAACTGACTCCGGATCTGTGACTTAACTACAGTATGAAAAGTATTTGGATAGTTGCAGATGGAACACACTGTTCTTCCATCAGCGAAACCTTACTTAGTGAAGTGAAGTTCCCTCAGGCTCTTTTCACACAGTTCATTTGCACGGTTTAGAAATTTGCATAACATGACCATACAACCATCAATTGTACCCTTTTACTGTTCCTCCACATCCTTCTCCCCCTTCCCTCCTCCCAGTCCCTCCCCACTCCTCCCTTTTTTCCTTCATTCTTTCTTCTCCGATGTTGCCTCCTTTTTCTCAAAGGGTGTGTGGACAAGTTTCTCGGGCTTGTATTCCATGAAGAAGTCGTTGCAAGCCACTGTCAGGGCTCCCATCAGGATGATGAACTCTGTGAAGTCCACCTCACCGTCGCTGTTGGCGTCCAGGTCGTTCATCACCTTCTCAACCCCTTCTCCATCCCGGGCGTTCTGGATTAGAAGAGGGAGAGGGGAGGAGGGGACGGGAGGTTAAAGATTGTGTGTGTGTGCGCCAGTCTCTCGTGGTGTACACTCCTCTTACCCCTAGGTAACTCCCCAGCTCCTCTGTTAACAGCTCTCTCAGCTCTCCCCGGCTCAGAGTATACTTGTCACCCTCCTTCCCTGAGTACTTGTGGAAGGTTTTGATCAGCATCTGCATGGCATTCTCCAGGTTGGAAGAGGGTTCCTTGGACATACTGGAGGGAAGGGCAGAGGGCATAGGTCAGACACTATGACAGTTTGCACGCTCCATCCCAGCCGCATGTGCGGTCACATGACGAACATGGGTGTGAAGCCTCCACCGAGACAGAGTGAAACACACACACCGGACAGAAGAATATCAGCAAACTAGAGGTGTCCCAATTATATGCCTAGGTTACTATATGCAAAGTTTAAATTACAGGCCACACATGAGCTATTCCTTCTCAACATACAGTGGCTATTGGACAGTGTTTTGTAACCTTAATTGGTTGACATGTGAAAGATGTGAGGGATATGAGACGAAGAGACGGCTTTTGAAAAGCAACAGTCTTACACACATTGTGTCCGGCATCTTGGAATCTTCTTGAGTTGATTTCGTTGGAAAGACTGTGCACACACAGACACAGATTTGTCAATGACACTGACTCACATAATAGTTAGGGTGAAAAGCGTTCAACATGGTTAGTGTGAACACACCAAGAATTCCGTCACGTTTTATAACATAATACTGTACATCATTTTCAAATTCGAACATTGTGAGAGGGTCCATTTAAAAAAAAATCTTTCTCAGTTGACAGACTTGTAAGCTGCTTGTTAAGTAAATGTAATGTCATTGAGGTAACTTGAGATAGAGGTCTCAGGGTTTCACAATCATATCGATCATGTAACAATGACAGAACGGAACCGCAAGTATAATGCAAATAAACCACCTGGCAATCACAATCAGGAGCTCAGGACAGGCTCTATCCATTCTGAAAAATGAAAAATATTCCTTTTGCAGATGTTCACTGAGCGATCAATAATACAGAAGTGCTCAATATAATTTGAATCGGAGATCCTCTACTGAGGAATTCTAATTTTAATCAAATAACTGCAGCATAGAAGGCTATAAAATCACTCATTTGAGTAGTAAAGAAAGAGAGGTAAGGTCAGTGAAGAGGACAGAAGAGAAGAAAATAGGTCAGTAGAGAAGAGACACCACAGCTGACTGGAAAGTCTATAGGGGTCAGCTGCCCCATTGATGGACAGAAGACAATGGGAAACCATGGCGACCCAACTGTAGACAGTAAAATATTACTGAGCTCTGGAATAATTGCAGAAAAATGCTTCTCCAACAGATTCCTCTTAAAGTACATTTATTTTCACCCTTTTAACAATTTCCCGTATAGACAGTTGACTATTTTATCTTAAAATTAAGATATTTCAGATATAAAAAGTTAAAACCAACTAAACTTTTTAAACCTCCTTTACAAAAGGCAAACCAATTGTAGTTTGAGGTGATGAGCTCAACTTATTGCCCCATTAAGTCTTATTGCTCTGGATACCAAGGTGCCCCTCAGCCCTGGGTATCTTACCGTGAAAAATACCAGTGTTCCACTATTCACAAAGCACATATAAAAACATTGTTAAACTGATCCCAGAAAACATTTATCAGTTACAGAGAAGGAGAATGGAGAAGGGCACAACAGTCCTCTAATCTATCCATCTTACCTGATGGAGTGCTGATGGAGGGCCTCCTTTGTCTTTGGTGAAGAGGGAGAGAGAGAGAGAGAGACAAGGAAAGACGGATGAGGAGAGAGTCGGACAGCGGCTTAAATATCAGCTGTCCCCTCCTCCTCCCCTCTCCCACGTACGCACCACCATCCCTGCGTCTATTTCCTCTCCCCACTCCCTTCCCTCCCTCTCTTCTCAGGTGCTCACACATGCAGATAGGGTGCTTAACCTCAGCACACAACATTATCATCAGGACAGATTAGACAAGAGGCTTGCGTGTTAGCATCAATGTATTTTATTTTATTATGGGTCTTTACACAGTGGTTACATAAATACTATTAGCGTAGCTTAGTGAAAATGATACAGCAATGCGGGTGAAGGTGTAACATTGGTTCATTACTATGGCTTTTGGTGAGCATGGCAGTGGCTCTGTGGAGAACTTGTGTGCAAAAGCTAATTGTGTTGTGGTGGGATGATCGACCTGTAAACACTCTACTTCTATCTATGTAATATAGTATATGACTGGAAAAGAGACCATCTCCTGGAAACAGAAAAGATAATGTGTATCTGTGTATCCTGTACATATCAGATTTGTGGTCAATTTGATTTTTAATTTAGCCAATTGACAAAATTGCTGTTTACTTTTGGTTATCATTTTGTTGGAATAGACCCCAACCCAACACAGATAGCTCATGAATACAGTACAAAGTGCTAGTAGATGAAACCTATGCATATAGCCGTGGGAAGTAGTTTGGGGGTGGGGGGCAGCAAATTATTACATTTTTTTTTGTTTTTGTCTGCGCTGAACAAGTCTATAGGCTATTGGTCCACTAGTACAGGACTAGTAAAGGCCCAGTTACTTTTGTGAAAAAAATGAAACTAAATGTATTTGATTGTACGGTAACTTGCTTAATATATGTTTTCCAGTTTCTTGAAATACAAATGCAACTTATTTCTATGTGAAAACTGAAATGGTCTATTTATTCCTCTTCCCTTTTAGTAGACGCTCTTATCCAGAACAATTTACAATAGTGAGTGCATACATTTTCTAACTTTATCGTACCTGTCCCCCATGGAAAACAAACCCACAACCCTAGCATTGCAAGGGCCATGCTCTACCAACTGAGCCACATGATAAAATTACATCCTCACAATCCACTTGATGACTCAATGTACTCAATTACTGTATTGTACATTGTTTATCTTCATGGTGATGGAAAGTCTACAGGTACAAACCTAGATGACCACCCTATGTACAATGCAGTAATCTACATTTACATTAAGTGGTTTGTAAGGATGGTAAATTAACACGGATTAAAAAGTGTTATTTCAAGAAAAATATTTTATTTGATGAGGATGCGTTGTGTCTTTACCCATAACTTTGCACCTTTTGATGTAAATGTTTGAGGACAGGGTTTTGTTCTTTCTAGATTCCATTAAATGATAATCGCAGAAGAAGGGACAGGGCAACAACTCTTACAATTCCAACTATTGAATCCTGCAAGATACTGTTCTTAATTAAACCTTTTTTGTCAAAGCAGAGATGCTGATTTTTTTGTTGTTGCCTGCACTACACAGGTATATATTGGTCCACTAATACCAGTAAAGGCCCAGTGCACTAATTTTGTTAAAAAAATAAATAAATACAATTGTTATATTATATATTTTTCTATTCAGATTTTTCTGGGGATGTTGCAGCATCCTCAGCACCCCTAATTCCTGCGGCTATGGCTATGCACACACTGCAGCACTACCAGGAGATGTTAGCATGATGCTAATTGCAGAGGGTGCTAGTGAGTGGCATGGTTTTTCACCACATGTTGATGGCACCTTAATTGTGGAGAACAGGCTCATGGTAATGGCTGGAGCCGAATAAGTGGAATGGTATCATATACATCAAATACATGGTTTCCAATCGCTCTATTCCCAGACATTATTATGAGCCTTCCTCCCCTCAGCAGCCTCCATTGTTTTTTACATAGTCGAGACGAACAAACATAAAGTAATGTCGTTGTGTGTCACTGTAAAATACATTGGTTTACAGTATATTACAGTACAGAATATGCTCTTTAACTAGGTTTAGTTAAAAAAAAAAAAAGCATGTTCTGTTGAGTAAAGAATGACAGATGAGCCTTTGCTTTTCTAAGTCTAAATGAATCATGGAAGCAATGCAGCATAGTACGAGCAGAGCGCAAGAGTGTAGTAAAATGCATGGATAAGTAAAGGGAAGACAATTTACATGTGTCAAAGTGTGACATTTTGACCTCATTACAGGTCATTATCACTAGTAGATTTTTACATAATCTCTATTTCACTGAAGGTTTGAAGCTCAACTTGTCATAATAAACAAAGTATGTTTTTATACAGTGACTTCAGAAAATAGTCACACCACTTGACGTTTTCCACATTTTGTTGTGCTACAGCCTGAATTTAAAATGGATTAAATGTATATTTTGCATCACTGGCAAACACACAATACCACATAATGTTAAAGTGGAATTATGTTTTGACACATTTTTACTAATGAATTAATCCAGGTGGGCAAAGGAGACTTACCCAGAAAGACTCACAGCTGTAATCGCTGCCAAAGGTGATTCTAACATGTATTGACTAAGGGGTGTGAATACTTATATAAATGAGATTTCTGTATTTCATTTTTAATACGTTTGCAAACATTTCTAAAAACATGTTTTCCCTTTGTCATTATGGGGTATTGTGTGTAGACGGGTGTTTTTGAATTCAGGCTTTAACACAACAAAATGTGAAATAAGTTTCTGAAGGCACTGTATAGCTCCATGTCCTGGTCGGTGGTGCTATGTGGTTGCACGTAATGATGCAACATGAGCTTTTTCTGATGGTTGTATTATTAATGATGCGACAATTTACAAATCATTAAACTACAATTAAGAAATTGTCTGTGTACATCTGACAAATAATTGCTAGTGTGTAAATAACCTGTGTGTTGGGCTGTACAGTACAACCCCCGTGTTCCCTTAAAGTAAGTGTTCAGGGTTTCCAGATTTCTCTGAAATATGACCTATAATTAATTACAATATCAGTGTAATAGTATTCTTTCCCAGAAATGGTAACAAAGTACATTAAAAAGCGGCTTCTCTGTGTTTGAGTGGTGTGGGCATATTACTGATCGTTAAAAATATCATAAAAAGTCATGCAAAAACAGCTTTCTTCCACTCCCTTCTGGTTAGTTTAGTCAGTCAGCTGAAGCTAATTGACCAGCTCAGCCATTGAGCCAATGTGACTCATGTTAAATGAGGAAATATATGCTTTGGCCACAAATACTAATTCATGCTTTGGCCACAAAACAAGAATAGGATGAGTCAACAACATATATATTTTTTTAACCTTTATTTAACTAGGCACGTCTGTTAAGAACAAAATCTTATTTCCAATGACAGCCTAGGAACAGTGGGTTAATCTGTCGTTCTGCCTGTTCAGGGGCAGAATGACAGTGTACCTTGTCAGCTCGGCAATTTGAACTTGCAACCTTCCGGTTGCTAGTCCACCGCTCTAACCACTAGGCTACCCTGCCGCCCCAGGGTGATTTGGGTATGAGTGTTTAAAAGGGAGATTTTCACTGGACAGTTATTTTAAGGCTTCCAAAATGTGTTAGTGGTCCAAATCCAAACATACATAATACAATTGTACCATATTACATGCAAGTTATACAATTCAAGCCATTAGAATGGCTGGAGTAATAATAGTTATATTATCAAATAATAGTAGCTGTTTAATCAATAAAAGGTAGTAGTATTAACAAAATACTATATAGCAAACAATAGTCACATGCTGTGTAACACTACTGAGCTAAGGGGTAAAGCAGTTTACAGACCTGGGTTCAAATACTATTTGAAATCATTTGGTCAAGAGTTCGTTGCTTAATGGACCAATAGAATAGTCAAAAAACTGCAAAACCTGCCAATCTGGCACCCCAGGCAGGCTAGAGCAAACACTGAAAGTATTTAAAAGATTTCAAATAGTATTTGAACTCAGGTCTGACAGTTTCATTGGAACTCAGGATCTCAGATGAGTCACAGATAGCAATCAGTAATCAAGTAACTCATGTGTTGGTTTTTGTCCAAGGATGTGGCCACTATGGTTAAGGCAACGGTATTAAGCCATGGCTAAGTCAATGGTTTTAAGCACTGGGAAAATAGTTGCAGGTCAAACAGGGTTTCTCAACACAGAGAACAGGGGCGTGACCAGGTAACGCAGCAAACCTGATGGTAGCAGAACCAGGAAGAAAACAAAAACAACAAAAATATACAACAACAAAAAAAGATTCCAAAAGGGTACTTCAGCTGCCCCCATAGTAGTATCCTTATTGGTTCCAGGTCGAACCCTTTTGGCCCTCTGTGGAAAGGGTTCTACATGGACAACCATCAATAGGGACAACCGAAGAACCCTTTTAGGTTAGATAGCTAAATAAATTCTAAGAGTGTAGAAAATAAATACCTGCACAATACCTAATCAAGGGTCAAGTTTCTGTTGTCAGGTGTGATATCTCCAATAGGCTATAAGAGCCCCTTTTCTTAACGTTTGGGCGTGTTTTTTCCTTCCTTTCTTCCTGGTTCTGGTTCCGGTGGATTGGGTTGCATGGAGAAACGGCTTGGGCCCAATCTCAAGGGCCCCTAGGGGCCTTCCAGGGTCAGTGGCTTGCTGCTTGAGGGCTATTTCGGGATCCCTTGGGGCCACAAGGGTCCCCTGGTGTTAATTCCATCCTGGGCCCCTTAATTATTTACTAGAAGGCCATTATTAGGACACACCACACCTGATCTTCCAGCTCCAAATCCATGGCTATTGGCTAGCTAGTAGCGGAGAGGAGTCCATAAACTCTAGATGCTGCCCTGCTTGGATCTTCCAGAAAATGAGATAGACAAAGCAAAGACAAAGAAAGAGAGAAAGACTAGTCTGAACTAAGTAAGAACCCCAGCAACACAATTAGTTTATTGTCATGACATGCCAGAGCTTCTTTTCAATGACAGAGTTGCAATGGAAGAGAACAAAGAGAGAGAGAGAGAACTTACAAATTCACTCTGTAAGTGTTACAGCAACACTGTACAAGAATCCCAGTGTTGGTTTTAATAAACAGTGTTAAACTGAAACCAAGCACATCATGATCATATTTCCCAGCATGCTCTATTGCAGGTAGAGTTTTAGAATTGTTTCAATAAACAGTACCAGTAAAAAGTTTGGAAACACCTACTCATTCAAGGGTTTTTCTAGATTTTTACTATTTTTAATTTGAAATAACACATATGGAATCACGTAGTAAACAAAAAAGTTTTAAACAAATTGAAATATATTTTACATGTGAGATTCTTCAAAGTAGCAACCCTTTACCTTGATGACAGCTTTGCACAGTCTTGGTATTCTCTCAGCCAGCTTCATGAGGTAGTCACCTGGAATGCATTTCAATTAACAGGTGTGCCTTGTTAAAAGTCGATATGTGGAATTTCTTTCTTTCTTAATACGTTTGAGCCAATAATTTGTGTTGTGACAAGGTAGGGGTGGTATACAGAAGATAGCCCTATTTGGTAAAAGACCAATCTATATAATGGCAAAAACAGCAGAAATAAGCAAAGATAAATCAGTCCATCATTACTTTAAGACATGAAGGTCAGTCAATCCAGAAAATGTAAAAAACGTTGAGTTTATTCAAGTGCAATCGCAAAACCATCAAGCGCTATGATGAAACTGGCTCTCATGAGGACTACCACAGGAAAGGAAGACCCAGAGTTACCTCTGCTGCAGAGGATAAGTGCATTAGAGTTAACTGCACCTCAGATTGCAGCTCAAATAAATGCTTCACAGAGTTCAAGTAACAGACACGTCTCAAAATAAACTGTTCAGAGGAGACTGTGAATCAGGCCTTCATGGCCAAATTGCTGCAAAGAAACCAGTACTAAAGGACACCAATAATAAGAAGAGACTTGCTTGGACCAAGAAACATGAGCAATGGACATTAGATCTGTGGAAATCTGTCCTTTGGTCGAATTAGTCAAAATTTGAGATTTTTGGTTCCAACCACCGTGTCTTTGTAAGACGCAGAGTAGGTGAATTGATGATCTCTGTATGTGTAGTTCCTACCGTGAAGCATGGAGGAGGTGTGATGGTGCTTTTCTGGTGACACTGCCAGTGATTTATTTAGAATTCAAGGCACACTGAACCAGCATGGCTACCACAGGATTCTGCAACGATACGCCATCCCATCTAGTATGTGCTTAGTGGGACTATCATTTGTTTTTTTAACAGGCTGTGTAAGGGCTATATACCAAGAAGGAGAGTGATGCAGTGCTGCATCAGATGACCTGGCCTCCACAATCCCCTGACATCAACCCAATTGAGATGGTTTGGGATGAGTTGGACCGCAGAGTGAAGGAGAAGCAGCCAACAAGTGTTCAGCATATGTTGGGACTCCTTCAAGACTGTTGGGAAAGCATTCCAGGTGACTACCTCATGAAGCTGGTTGAGAGAATGTCAAGAGTGTCTAAAACTGTCATCAAGAACAAGGGTGGCTACTTTGAAGAATCTAAAACATAACATACATTTTGATTTGTTTAACACATTTTTTGGTTACTACATGATTCCATATGTGTTATTTCATAGTTTTGATGTATTCACTATTATTCAACAATGTAGAAAATAGTACAAATCAAGAAAAACCCTTGAATGAGTAGGTGTGTTCAAACTTTTGACTGGTACTGTATATGTTTTTTGCATGTAATCCAATCTGTTACTTGGGACTCTCGCATCTGTTACTGAAATGGTTGTTCCAGTTAAGATGGTTTAGGTAGGGCCTCCCGAGTGGCACAGTGGTCTAAGGCACTGCCACTAGAGATCCTGGTTCGAGACCAGGCTCTGGCTGTGACTGGGAGACCCATGGGGTGGTGCACAATTGTCCCATTTGTCCCATTGTGCACTAGCGACTCCTGTGGTGGGCTGGGCGCAGTGTACACTGACACAGTTGCGAGGTACACGGCATTTCCTCTGACACATTGGTGTGGCTGGCTTCTGGGTTGAGCGGGCATTGTGTCAAGAAGCAGTGCGGCTTGGCTGGGTTGTGTTTTGGAGGACACACGGCTCTCGACCTTCGCCTCTCCCAAGTCCGTACGGGAGTTACAGCGATGGGACAAGATTGTAACTACCAATTGGATACCACGAAATTGGGGAGAAAAAGGAATAAAAAAAGATGGTAGTCTCATATCTTAATCTTCTCAACCCGGCAGTCAATCTGAATTAAAGTTGTGGTTGATTAAAAATCCCAAATGTTTGATATCCCCAAGCAAGTATAATGTTGCTTGCAGGCCTGATGTGGCCTGTAAACCATGAGTTTCAGGTTACTGTATTAGGGTAAAACTAAGGCCTTGTGAAATACATGTTGTATTGTGTTAAATAATTAAATTTTAATGAGAACATATTCACTTAGGACTTCACTTGGTGAAGACCACAGGACTTAAAATGATGAATGCAACAACCATGTTTCTGTCAGGAACAAATACAGTCATGGGTGGTAACTCTGCACATCACTTGAAAGGCAAGGCACTCTGGGAAATATGCAAATAAGGCTTTACACTAAGCAGTGTGTTAATTCAACACTGACAAGTGTGGACCGTATAGACAATGGACCAGTGTTAAATGTAACACTGTCAGTGTTGATTTAACACTAGAGAATTAGCTGTGTAGAATATGGCATGCATCCATGCATCTGTGCTTACTTGCATCATGCAAAGCCATTAAGCCAAGCATCCTTCTCAGAAGAACGAGTTGAGATGGCCTGACTTGACTGTACATTGTTGCATGTACTGTAGTATAGTTTTGCATTGTAGATATGCAAAGGGAGAGCGAAGGAATGAAAATATAACTCAATTTAGTATTGCATCATACAATGACACACATAGTGGCATGTGTGTCAGTGTATGTCAAGGTCATTGAGTTCTCCATGTGTGGAAATGTGCCAACATTTCAGAGGGTGTGTCAAAATGTCACATGTCAATCAATGGCAGAATGTATTAAATATCCATATAATGAGCTATAGTGTGCTATATAGTGGGAAGTATATCAACATATAATGGCATGTACTGCTGTAATGTAAGTAATTATAGTGTAATGTATGTTAGTAATACTAAGTATACTGTATATCAAGAAAGTATGGATTGAGGTTTATAGTATGCTGCAGTGTGTACTAGTGTATTTTAGGACCAAATACTGGGTGTATGTATGTGTGTATGAAAATAAATGTGTTATTGTGGGGTTCCAACATATACTGTAATGTTGTGGTATTATTGCAGCACACCTGTTTCAAGGGTGGTGTACTGTAGTGTGTATTAGGGTAGTGTGGTGTATATCAGTTTGGTGTTGGTGTGTAATTGTAATGTCCGGACAGGACCAGTAGTAAACTCCTATGACGCCTCCTCTATCTTCTCCCCGGCTCCTGCTGGCTCCTCCACATTTTCCGCCTCTTCCACCTTTTCTACCACTTCAACCTTCTCTTCCTCTACAGCTGTGGCTGCCTCTGGCTGTGCCTCCGCTTCTGTCTTCTCTTCCTCTACGTCTGCTGGCGTACTCCCGATCTCCGGTGCGGTGGCAGCGCTCTCGGCTGGCGTCTCCACGGTGGCAGTACATTGCACACTCAGGGAGGTTGCCAGGTAGCCCACCAGGTCCATGTACTCCTCGAAGTTGACTTTACCGTCCTGGTTGGAGTCCAGGCCCTGTCGCATTTTCTTCACCGCCTCAGAGCTGTCCGTGTCCTGGGTGCAGAGTAGATACAGAGACGGGCAGACATGACTCAGAGGCGACGCCAGCAGAGGTGACCTCAGTAGTAACTGACCCCTTACATCACAAGGTGCAGTATTGTTTTGTGCAGCATGATTAATAGACATACCTTGATTCAACCCAGTTTAAGAATTTATTCATTTTAGGTGCAACCCACCCTATTTTATATGTTAGTCTCAAGGTCATCAGACTGCTAAACAGCCATCTCCAGCACATCAGAGGCAGCTGCCTATAGACATAGATTAGGAATCACTGGCCACTTTTAGAAATGGATCACTAGCCACTTTAAAAAGGTTTCAGTCTCATATGTATAAAATGCACACTATTCTACGGTATCTTAGTCACTTTTAAATTGTGTTTACATATTGCATCACCCATTTCAAATGTATATACTGTATTGTATTCTATACTACACCTCTGACTGTTAAACAACCATCTCCAGCACATCAGAGGCTGCTGCCTACAGACATAGATTAGGAATCACTGGCCACTTTAAGGAAATGAAACACTAGCCACTTTAATAATGTCTCCGTATCTTGCATTACTGATCTCATATGTATAAATTGAACTGTGCTAAATACTATTCTATGGTATCTTAGTCACTTTAATTGTGTGTAAAAATTGCATCACCCATTTCATATGTATATACTGTACTCTATACTATGCCACTGTATCTTAGTCCAATGCTGCTCTGACATATATGTATATATATTCTTAATCCATTCCTTACTTATATGTACAGTTAAAGTCGGAAGTTTACATACACTTAGGTTGGAGTCATTAAAACTCGTTGTTCAACCACTCCACAAATTTCTTGTTAACAAACTATAGTTTTGGCAAGTCGGTTAGGATATCTACCTTGTGCATGACACAAGTCATTTTTCCAACAATTGTTTACAGGCGGATTATTTCACTGTATCACAATTCCAGTGCGGGTACATCATGTTGTGGGGGTGCTTTGCTGCAGGAGGGACTGGTGCACTTCACAAAATAGATGGCATCATGAGGCAGGAAAATTATGTGCATATATTGAAGCAACATATCAAGGCAACAGCCAGGAGGTTAAAGCTTGGTCGCAAATCGGTCTTCCAAATGGACAATGACCCCAAGCATACTTCCAAAGCAAAATGGCTTAAGGACAACAAAGTCAAGGTATTGGAGTGGCCATAACAAAGCCCTGACCTCAATTCTATAGAAAATTTGCGGGCAGAACTGAAAAAGCGTGTGTGAGCAAGTAGGCCTACAAACCTGACTCAATTACACCAGCTCTGTCAGGAGGAATGGGCCAAAATTAACCAAACTTATTGTGGGAAGCTTGTGGAAGTCTACCCGAAATGTTTGACCCAAGTTAAACGATTTAAAGGCAATGCTACCAAATACTAATTGAGTAAACTTTGCATGTAAACTTCTGACCCACTGGCAATGTGATGAAAGAAATAAAAGCTTAAATGAATCATTCTCTCTACTATTATTCTGACATTTCACATTCTTAAAATAAAGTGGTGATCCTAACTCACAATTCCTGACATTTAACCTAGTAAAATTCGGTACCTTCCGGCATCTAGAAATTGTTCCCAAGGATGAACCAGACTTGTGGAGGTCTTGGCTGATTTCTTTTGATTTTCCCATGATGTCAAGCAAAGAGGCACTGAGTTTGAAGGTTGACCTTGAAATACATCCACAGGTACACCTCCAATTGACTCAAATGATGTCAATTAGTCTATCATAAGCTTCTAAAGCAATGACATCATTTTCTGGAATTTTCCAAGCTGTTTAAAGACACAGTCACCTTAGTGTATGTAAACTTCTGACCCAGTGAAAATGTGATACAGTGAATTGTAAGTGAGATAATCTGTCTGTAAATAATTGTTGGAAAAATTATGTGCTAACAATACATTTTGGAGTGGTTGAAAAACTAGGTTTAATGACAGCAACCTAAGTGTATGTAAACGTACGACTTCAACTATATATATATATATATACACACACACTACTGTTCAAAAGTTTGATGTCACTTATTTTTGAATAAAGAAAAAAAGAAAGAAAAGCACATTTTTTGTCCAATAAAATAACATCAAATTGATCAGAAATACAATGTAGACATTGTAAATGTTGTAAATGACTCTTGTAGCTGGAAACTGCAGATTTTTTAATGGAATATTTAAATAGGCAAACAGAGGCCCATTATCAGCAACCATCACTCCTATGTTCCAATGGCACGTTTTGTTAGCTAATCCAAGATTATAATTTTAAAAGGCTAATTGTTCATTAGAAAACGCTTTTACAATTATGATAGCACAGCTGAAAACTGTTGTCCTCTTTAAAGAAGCAATAAAACTGGCCTTCTTTAGACTGGTTGAGTATCAGGAGCATCAGCATTTGTGGGTTCTATTACAGGCTCAAAATGGCCAGAAACAAAAATCCTTCTTCTGAAACTCGTCAGTCTATTCTTGTTCTGAGAAATGAAGTCTATTCCATGCGAGAAATTGCCATGAAACTGAAGATCTCGTACAACGCTGTGTACTACTCCCTTCACAGAACAGCGCAAACTGGCGCTAACCAGAATAGAAAGAGGTGTGGGAGCACAAATGAGCAAGAAGACAAGTACATTAGAGTGTCTGGTTTGAGAAATAGACGCCTCACAAGTCCTCATAAATCAGAAAAGCAATCAAATTAAATTGTTTACCTTTGATGAGCTTCGGATGTTTTCACTCACAAGACTCCCAGTTAAATGTTAGTTTTTTCTAAAAATATTATTTTTGTAGCCGAAATAACTCCGTTAGTTCTTCACGTTTGGCTGAGAATTCGGTCACAACAACGCCGAAAAATATTCCATTAGCTCCATAATATCGACAGAAACATGGCAAACGTTGTTTATAATCAATCCTCAAGGTGTTTTTCAAATATCTATTTGATAATATATCAACCGGGACAGGTGGCTTCTTAGTAGGAAAGAGAGAAACAATGGCTGCATTTGTCTTTTACGCACAAAACACTGAGAAACTCCAGCTGACCACTGATGCAATGTTGACGTTCAGGCTCATTTTTCAAAATAAAAGCCTGAAACTATGTATTGTGACACTAGAAACATTAGGGAAGCCATAGAAAAAGGAATCTGGTTGATATCTCATTCACTGCTCAATAGGGATGCATAGGAACGCAGAGCTTTCTAAATAAGAGTCCCTTCCTGATTGGATTTTTCTCAGACTTTCGCCTGCAATATCAGTTGTGTTATACACACAGACAATATTTTTACAGTTTTGGAAACTTTAGAGTGTTTTCTATCCTAAGCTGTCAATTATATGCATTATTCTAGCATCTTGTCCTGACAAAATAGCCCGTTTACTTTGGGAACGTTATTTTTCCAAAAATGAAAATAGTGCCCCCTAGATTCAACAGGTTAAATAGTACCCGCAAAACACCAGTCTCAACGTCAACAGTGAGGACCTGTTCTTGGCACAGTTGCAAAGAAAAAGCCATATCTCAGATTGGCCAATAAAAATAAAATATTAAGATGGGCAAAAGAACACAGACACTGGACAGAGGAAGATAGGGAAAAACGTGTTATGGACAGACAAATCTAAGTTTGAGGTGTTCGGATCACAAAGAAGAACATTCATGAGACGCAGAAAAAATGAATAGATGCTGGAGGAGTGCTTGACGCCATCTGTCAAGCATGGTGGAGGCAATGTGATGTTCTGGGGGTGCTTTGGTAGTGGTAATGTGGGAGATTTGTACAGGGTAAAAGGGAACTTGAAGAAGGAAGGCTATCACTCCATTTTGCAACACCATGATATATCCTGTGGACAGTGCTTAATAATTGGAGCCAAATTCATCCTACAACAGGACAATGACCCAAAGCACAGCTCCAAACTATTTTTAACCTTTATTTAACTTGGCAAGTCAGTTAAGAACATTCTGTATTCTGTCTATAATGGAGTGCCCAGCACAGTCACCGGATCTCAATCCTATTGAGCTGTTATGGGAGCAGCTTGACCGTATGGTACGTAAGAAGTGCCCATCAAGCCAACCCAACTTGTGGAAGGTGCTTCAGGAAGCATGGGGTGAAATATCTTCAGATTACCTCAACAAACTGGAATGCCAAAGGTCTACACAGCTGTATTGCTGCAAATGGAGGATTCTTTGACGAAAGCAAAGTTTGAAGGACACCATTATTATTTCAATTAAAAATCATTATTTATAACCTTGTCAACGTCTTGACTATATTTCCTATTCATTTTGCAACTAATTTCATTTATGTTTTCATGGAAAACAAGGACATTTCTAAGTGACCCCAAACTTTTGAATGGTAGTGTATATAACATTTTATTGGTTGCAAGAAGAGTCACAAGCTTGGTATGGTCATTGGAATAAGGGACCAAATACTAAACATTTGACTACTTTATTCATAAGAATCTTTAGGTGTCAATAATTTTGACCCCTACCTTTTTGAGAAAACATTTTATTACTTGTTAAACAAAATCTCTTTCTCTGAGCAATTGAATTAGTATAAATAATATAGCTCAGCAAAAAAGAATATAGCTAAGCTATAGCTGATCCTCTTTATCAAGGGTGACAATAATTTCGGACCACCACTGTATGTGTGTATTTCGGAGGGGTTAGGATAAAGCAGACATACAATTGACGAATAAAGTGATATTAAGCTTAACAAATATAGCTCAGTCAAAGAGTTCAGAAAGGTGTAGTATTTATAGCTGGTGAGTGTGGAGGCTGCTGTCTAACTGACCATCATGATGTTGTGGAGTTGGCTCTTCACCAGCTTCTGGAAGTCATTCCCTCCCAAACTCTCCTTCCCCTTGGCTGACTTCAGGAAGACACCAACTATAGTCTGAATGGCCGACTCCATGACTGCTCTCTCTGCCCAGAGAAAGAAGGGTAGGGTGTGGTAAGTTTTTTTTGACAAGGTAGTTGAGAGAGAGAGAGAGAGAGAGAGAGAGAGAGAGAGAGAGAGAGAGAGAGAGAGAGAGAGAATTGTATTTGTCACGTGCCCGAATGCCTTAGTGAAATGCTTACTACAAGCCCTTAACCAACAAAACAGTTGTAAGAAATAAATGTAAGAAATAATTAAAGAGCAGCAGTAAAATAACAATAGCGAGGCTATATACAGGGGGTACTGGTACAGAGTCAATGTGCGGGGGCACCGGTTAGTCGTGGTAATCGAGGTAATATGTACATGTAGGTAGAGTTATTAAAGTGACTATGCATAGATAATAACAGAGAGTAGCAGCAGCGTAAAAGAGGGGGGGGGGGGGGGCAATGCAAATAGTCTGGGTAGCTATTTGATTAGATGTTCAGGAGTCTTATGGCTTGGGGGTAGAAGCTGTTTTAGTAGCCTCTTGGACCTAGACTTGGCGCTCCGGTACCACTTGCCGTGCGGTAGCAGAGAGAACAGCCTACGACTAGGGTGGCTGGAGTCTATGACAATTTTTATGGCCTTCCTCTGACATGGCCTGGTATAGAGGTCCTGGATGGCAGGAAGCTTGGCCCCAGTGATGTACTTGCGGTCAGAGACCGAGCAGTTGCCTAACCAGGCAGTGATGCAACCCGTCATGATGCTCTCGATTGTGCAGCTGTATAATATCCTTTTGAGGATCTGATGACCCATGACAAATCTTTTCAGTCTCCTGAGGGGGAATAGGTTTTGTTGTGCCCTCTTCACAACTGTCTTGGTGTGTTTGAAACATGTTTTTTTGCTGGTGATGTGGACACTAAGGAACTTAAAGCTCTCAACCTGCCCCACTACAGAGCCTCGTCGATGAGAATGGGGGCATGCACGGTCCTCATTTTCCTGTAGTCCACAATCATCTCCTTTATCTTGATCACGTTGAGGGAGGGTTTATTGTTCTGGCACCACACGGCCGCGTCTCAGATCTCCTCCCTATAGGCTGTTTAGTCGTTGTCGGTGATCAGGCCTACCACTGTTGTTTCTTCTGCAAACTTAACGATGGTGTTGGAGTCGTGCCTGGCAGTGCAGTCATGAGTGAACAGGGAGTACAGGAGGGGACTGAGCATGCACCCTTAATGTGCCCCTGTGTTGAAGATCAGTGTGGCGGATGTGTTATTACCTACCCTTACCACCTGGGGGTGGCCCGTCAGGAAGTTCAGGATCCAGTTGCAGAGGGAGGTGTTTAGTCCCAGGGTCCTTAGGTTAGTAATGAGTTTTGAGGGCACTATGGTGTTGAACGCTGAGCTGTAGTCAATGACTAGCATTCTCACATAGGTGTTTCTTTTGTCCAGGTGTGAAGGAGCAGTGTGGAGTGCAATAGAGATTGCATCATCTGTGGACCTGTTGGGGCGGTATGCAAATTGGAGAGGGTCTAGGGTTTCTGGGATAATGGTGTTGATGTGAGCCATGACCAGCCTTTCAAAGCATTTCATGGCTACAGACGTGTGTGCTACGAGTCGGTAGTCATTTAGGTAGGTTACCTTAGTGTTCTTGTGCACAGGGACTATGTTGGTCTGCTTGAAACATGTTGGTATTACAGACTCAGACAGGGAGAGGTTGAAAATGTCAGTGAAGACACTTAGCAGTTGGTCAGAGCATGCTCAGAGTACACGTCCTGGTAATCCATCTGGCCCTGCGGCCTTGTGAATGTTGACCTGTTTAAAGGTCTTACTCACATTGGCTGCGGAGAGCGTGATCACACAGTCATCCGGAACAGCTGATGCTCTCATGCATGTTTCAGTGTTACTCACCATGAAGCAAGCATAGAAGTAATTTAGCTCGTCTGGTATGCTCATGTCACTGGGCAGCCAGTGACATGATGTTGCCTGTAATCAATGGCTTCCTGTTGGGGTATGTCACTGTCACGTCATCAATGCAATTATTGATGAAGCCAGTGACTGATGTGGTGTACTCCTCACTGCCATCGGAGGAATCCCGGAACACATTCCAGTCTGAGAGTTACTGGTGCTTCCTGTTGTCTGTTTTGCTTGTTGAGCAGGAATCAGGAGGATAGAATTATGGTCAGATTTGCCAAATGGGGGGCGAGGGAGAGCTTTGTACACGTCTCTCCAGATCCTCTGAAGTTCTGTCAGGTTGGATGGGAGCGTTGCGGCACAGCTATTTTCAGGTGTCTCCAGAAATGTTTGATCGGATTCAATTCCGGGCTCTGGCTGGGCCACTCAAGGACATTCAGAGACTGTGTGCTTAAGGTCGTTGTCCTGATGGAAGGTAAAACCTTCGCCCCAGTCCGAGGTCCTGAGCAATATGGAGCAGGTTTTTAATCAAGGATCTCTCTGTACATTACTCCGTTCATCTTTCCTTCGATCCTGACTAGTCTCCCAGTCTCTGCCACTGAAAAACAACCCTACAGCGTGATGCTGCCACCACCATGCTTCACCATAGACGTGACGCTTGACATTCAGGCCAAAGAGTTCAATCTTGTTTCTTTTCAGACCAGAGAGTCCTTTAGGTGCTTTTTGACAAACTCCAAGCGGGCTGTAATGTGCCTTTTACTGAGGAGTGGCTTCCGTCTGGCCACTCTATCATAAAGGCCTGATTGGTGGAGTGCTGCAGAGATGGTTGTCCTTCTGGAAGGTTCTCCCATATCCACAGAGGAACTCTGGAGTTCTGTCAGAGTGACCATCGGGTTGTTGTTCACCTCCCTGACCAAGGCCCTTCTCCCGCAATTGCTCAGTTTGGCCGGGCGGCCAGCTCTAGGAAGAGGCTTGGTGGTTCCAAACTTCTTCCATTTAAGAATGATGGAGGCCACTGTGATCTTGTTTACCTTTATTGCGGACCTTCAACGCTGCAGACATTTTTTGGTACCCTTCCCCAGATCTGTGCCTCGACACAATCATGTCTCGGAGCTCTACGGACAATTCCTTCGACATCATGGTTTGGTTTTTGCTCTGACATGTACTGTCAATTGTGGGACCTTATATAGACCAAATCATGTCCAATCAATTGAATTTACCACAGGTGGACTCAATTGAATTTACCACAGGTGAGATCAAGTTTTAGAATCAACAACAATCAAGTTGTAGAAACTAGAGGTCGACCAATTATGATTTTTCAACACCGATACCGATACCGGTTATTGGAGGACCAAAAAAAAGCCGATACCGATTAATCGGACGATTTTTTACATTTATTGTAATAATGACAATTACAACAATACTGAATGAACACTTATTTTAACTTAATATCAATAAATCAATAAAATCAATTTAGCCTCAAATAAATAATGAAACATGTTAAATTTGGTTAAATAATGCAAAAACAAAGTGTTGGAGAAGAAAGTAAAAGTGCAATATGTGCCATGTAAGAAAGCTAACGTTTAAGTTCCTTGCTCAGAACATGAGAACATATGAAAGCTGGTGGTTCCTTTTAACATGAATCTTCAATATTCCCAGGTAAAGAAGTTTTAGGTTGTAGTTATTATAGGACTATTTCTCTCTATGCCATTTTGTATTTCATATACCTTTGACTATTATGTGTTCTTATAGGCACTTTAGTATTGCCAGTGTAACAGTATAGCTTCCGTCCCTATCCTCACTCCTCCCTGGGCTCGAACCAGGAACACAACGACAGCCACCCTCGAAGCAGCATTACCCATGCAGAGCAAGGGGAACAACAACTCCAAGTCTCAGAGCAAGTGACGTTTGAAAGGCTATTAGCGCGCACCCCGCTAACGAGCTAGCCATTTCACATCGGTTACACAAACCTGATCTCGGGAGTTGATAGGCTTGAAGTCATAAACAGCGCAATGTTTGACGCACAACGAAGAGCTGCTGGCAAAACGCATGAAAGTGCTGTTTGAATGAATGCTTACGAGCCTGCTGCTGCCTACCATCGCTCAGTCAGACTGCTCTATCAAATAATAGACTTAATTATTTTATTTTACCTTTATTTATATATATAACATAATAACACACAGAAATACAAGCCGTAGATCATTAATATGGTCGAATCCGGAAACTATCATCTCGAAAACAAGACGTTTATTCTTTCAGTGAAATACGGAACCGTTCCGTATTTTATCGAAGGGGTGGCATCCATTAGTCTAAATATTCCTGTTACATTCCACAACCTTCAATGTTATTTCATAATTACGTAAAATCCTGGCAAATTAGGCGGCCCAAACTGTTGCATATACACTGACTCTGCGTGCAATAAACGCAAGAGAAGTGACACAATTTCACCTGGTTAATATTGCCTGCTAACCTGGATTTCTTTTAGATAAATATGCAGGTTTAAAAATATATATTTCTGTGTATTGATTTTAAGAAAGGCATTGATGTTCATGGTTAGGTACACAATGGAGCAACGATACGCACCGCATCGATTATATGTCATGCGGGACACGCTAGATAAACTAGTAATATCATCAATCATGTGTAGTTAACTAGTGATTATGATTGATTGATTTTTATAAAATAAGGTTAATGCTAGCTAGCAACTTACCTTGGCTTACTGCATTCGCGAAACAGGCAGTCTCCTCGTGGAGTGCAATGAGAGGCAGGTGGTTAGAGCATTGGACTAGTTAACAGGTTGCAAGATTGAAAAGGTGAAAATCTGTTGTTCTGCCCCTGAACGAGGCAGTTAACCCACCGTTCCTAGGCCGTCATTGAAAATAAGAACGTGTTCTTAACTGGCTTGCCTAGTTAAATAAAAGATTAAATAAAGGTGTGTACATTTTTTTGTTATGAAAACTTGAAATCGGCCCTAATTAATCGGCCATTCTGATTAATCGGTCGACCTCTAGTTGAAACATCTTAAGGATGATCAATGGAAACGCGATGCACCTGATCTCAATTTCGAATTTTTATTTTTTAATTCATGGCAAACATTTCTAAAAACTTGTTTTCGCTTTGCCATTATGGGTCATTGTGTGCAGATTGATGAGGAACATTTTTATTTCTATTTTAGAATAAGGCTGTAACGTAACTAAATAACTAAATACTTACTGAATGCACTGTAATTATTTTCGTGACAATCTAATTTAAGGAGACAAAGATAGGCACCACAGTGGAAAAATAAACAGTGAATCTCCCTGAGATATATAAAGGCTTGTCGTTTCAGGTGTTGTGTCTGGAACTTCTTGGTAGGATAGGGTAGGTAGGCGACAGACAGGCGATGCGCGATAAACTAAGAAGGTGATAGAGAGTCTGACTGAGAGACAAGCGGCGATGCACAATGGAAGTTCTGATCTTTGATAGGTCATCTGATCTACTGAAGCCACCACACAGCCAGGGCTTCAGATTACCTCAGGGATTACCTGCCTGCTCTCAACCTTTTTCTAGCTCTCTCTTGCGATCTCTCTCTCTTTCTTTATGTCTCTCTCTCGCTTCCTCTATTTCTCTCTTTCATTCTTTATCTGTCTCGCTCTCTCTTTTATCTCTCTCTCTCTATCTCTGTTGCCTTACTCACACCCTTATGCACAGCAAAAGGCATTTCTAGATTTTGTGAGGGACAGACATTTTACATAGTGAATATGTTAGTGTGTGTGTGTATGTGTGTATGTGCGTGGATCCGTGTTTGTGTGTGCTGTATGCCCCTGAGTTTATATATGAGTAATACGGTTGTATGTACAGTATCAGTCAAAAGTTTGGACACACCTACTCATTCAAGGATTTTTCTTTATCTTTACTATTATAGAATAATAGCGAAGGCATGAAAACTATTAAATAACACATATGGAATCATATAGTAACCAAAAAAGTGTTAAACTAATCTAAATATATTTTATATTTAATATTCTTCAAAGTGGCCACCCTTTGCCTTGACAACAGCTTTGCACACGCTTGGCATTCTCTCAACCAGCTTCACCTGGAATGCTTTTCCAACAGTCTTGAAGGAGTTCCTACATATGCTGAGCACTTTTTGGGTGCTTTTCCTTCACTCTACAGTCCAACTCATCCCGAACTATCTCAATTGAGTTGAGGTCGGGTGATTGTAGAGGCCTGGTCACCTGATGCAGCACTACATCACTCACCTTCTTGGTCAAGTAGCCCTTACACAGCCTGGAGGTGTGTTGGGTCATTGTCCTGTTGAAAAACAAATGATAAGTGCAAACCAGATGGGATGGCGTATTGCTGCAGAATGCTGTGGTAGCCATGCTGGCTAAGTGTGCCTTGAATTCAAAATAAATTACAGACAGTGTCACCAGCAAAGAACCCCTGCACCATCACACCTCCTCCTCCATGCTTCACGTTGGGAACCACACATGCGACGATCATCAGTTCACCTACTCTGAGTCTCACAAAGACACAGTGGTTAGAAGAAAATATTTCAAATTTGGACTCATCAGACCAAAGGGCAGTGCTCGTGTTTCTTGGTCCAAGCAAGTCACTTCTTATTGGTGTCCTTTAGTAGTGGTTTCTTTGCAGCAATTCGACCATGAAGGCCTGAACAGTTGTTGAGATGTGTCTGTTACTTGAACATTGTGAAGCATTTATTTGGGCTGCAATCGGGGGGTGCAGTTAACTCTAATGAACTTATCCTCTGCAGCAGAGGTAACTCTGGGGCTTCCTTTCCTGTGGCGGTCCTGATGAGAGCCAGTTTCATCATATAGCTTGATGGTTTTTGCGACTGCACTTGAAGAAACTTTCAAAGTTCTTGAAATTTTCCAGATTGACTGACCGTCATGTCTTAAAGCAATGATGGACTGTCGTTGCTCTTAGCTTTTTTGAGCTGTTCTTGCCATAATACGGACTTGGTCTTTTACCAAATAGGGTTATCTTCTGTATACCACCCCTACCTTGCCACAACACAACTGATTGGCTCAAACGCATTAAGAAGGAAAGAAATTCCACAAATGAACTTTTAATTAAGCACACCTGTTAATTGAAATACATTCCAGGTGACTACCTAATGAAGCTGGTTGAGAGAACGCCAAGAGTGTGCAAAGCTGTCATCAAGGCAAAGGGTGGCTATTTTGAAGAATCTAAAATCTAAAATATATTTAGATTTGTTTAACACTTTTTTGGTTACTACATGATTCCATATGTTTAATTTCATAGTTTTGATGTATTCACTATTATTCTACAATGTAGAAAATAGTCAAAATAAAGAAAACCCCTGGAATGAGTAGGTGTTTCCAAACTTTTGCCTGGTACTGCATGTAATATAGGTCATGAGTGTAGGACTGATTGCACGAGATATGCGTGTTAGGTGTCCTATTACTCACAATAGACAGCTGTATGTGTAAGATTGCCCTCACACTGAGCAAAAAATACAATGCATGCCAGTGAGTGACACATCCATGCAGGAATTTCATAAATTTTTGTCAGTGGAGATCAGTTAAACATGATAGGAATTTACAGGCCAACTCTGCACCAAACTAGTGAACGGAGATGTTAAGTTGGCCAACCTCACTCGTTTGTCAACTTATTTAAATGTAGAACACAAAGTACACACACACATCTGCCAAGAAAAAGCATACACTGTAAAGGGGTTACTGTGAATTTGACAGTAGTTTACAGGCAGCTCGGTAGCACGTGAAAATCTGTATTTCATATTACAGTACACCTACTGTAATATAGATACGGTATCAAAGAAAGTCCTGTGTAATGATACACAGTACAATAAAGTAATATTCACTGTATTATACTGTAAAAAAGTAAATGCTACCATAATCAGAATGAATGAATGGATGAATTAAATGTTTTTTACTGTAAATACTAGGGATTGGTGCAAGTAGATTAGATCCTAAGTGTTTACACATTACAGTACAGTATATTACTGAATATTTGGTGTTTAATTTCACTTGCACTTCTAGAGGTCTTTAAGAAAGGTCTAAGCCATCTGACCAAGATGTTTTAATGGGGTCAAGTTTAAGGAGCACCTTTAGCACCTCGGATTCAGTGACCCCCTGCAGGGAGAAACTTTGTAGCGGGGCTGGGGAATAAGATGGAGAAGCGTCGGGGCTAGTCGCATTAGAAGGGGTGAGAGATGAGGAAATGTTGGACGGGCCAGGAGGCATGGCTGAGTAAAATAGGAATGGTGATTAAAGTGGTGATTAAAGTGCACCTTATAGCTTTTTACAATAGACTTTCGCTTGTTAAATATGTTTTTGGAAATCCGAGGGGGCTTTTGAGAAGGTAAATAAATCTGCCATTGTAAAGAAACATGTCACACTTCAGCACCCCCTCATCACCTTCTTCTCCCCTCTCTTCCAACTCCTACTTCTCCTAGTGCAATCACCACATCCACAGGCAATTAGGAAACATGGATATTAGCCTAATTATGCTGAGAAAGAGTGAGGGCAGCATATTAAAAGCTACACTTTCATTGTCCACTCTGACAAGCTCCAAGAAATACTGTCAACCGCAACCGGTACTAAGTCTGACCCTGTGGTTCTAACACTCTTTACTGTTGCTAAATCTACATTAACACCATACATTGATTGATACCAATTACCGAAGAGACATGTGTTATTATGTGGTTATATATAGACCTACCATATATGTGATTGAAAAGAGGCAACTGATAAGGGTAAAGTCCAATGAGAGTGTAGTAGCTACTCTCTGGATTTTTATAGACTTGAGGCATTAGAGTAGGCTGTTTGGATAAACATATATTCTTTCTGATTATTGAAATGTAAAAAGTTGTACAGTTAGATTGTTTTTAATTGCACTATGAATTGACATGCAAAATCTAAATATGGCCCCAACAAAAAGGTGAAGCCCAAGGAGAAACATTGATAAGTAGGCCTAACGGATCCATGCGCACCAGAGTTCACACCTTCGCGGATGTTGGCCTACATGAACCACAATGATCCGTCATTCCCTGGTAATCCTCAAACTCTTTACAACAAAACCCACAGTCACTATTCTTGCACTGCCATTTCTGTCCTATTCTTACATGTATTATTTACTTGGTGGACTGGCTGCAACCTGGCTATGCCTTCTCACAGTCAAGGTCAGTGACAGTCAACCTCATCTCCAAACTAATGAACACAGGGCTTCTATTACTTAGCCAACGTCACAAGGACAGCTCTGACCCCACCTCAGTTCCGACACACACCAACTATTATGTCGAGCAAAGGCCAAAAAACAACTCAGCAAATAATTAAATATAGACACCCAGAGGTTTTCCGTTTCACTCCAGAGCCCAAAGTAGATTGAGTGTTGCCTTTCCAAATGGGCGAATGTGATACAGTACGTGCTCTGAGTAATGACAATACTACCGCTTGTGTGGCATGAAATATTAAGAGAGGAACAAGTTAGTTTGTGGCTATATACTTTAGCTAAAATGCAAAAAGTTGTCTGTGATGAGATTCGAACTCGCAAGGGTGGATGAGTGGGCGTATAACGCAAACGTCTAGCAACCCAAAGGTCACAGACAACTTTAGCATTTTAGCAACTTTCAATTACTTACTACTTTTTAGATACTTTGCAACTACTTAGCATGTTAGATAACCCTTCCCCTAACTCTAATCTTAACCCTTTTAACTAACCCTTCCCCTAACCCTTCCCCTAAACCTAACCTTAATAACCCTTTAACCTAACTCCTAAACTTAACCCTAACCCATAGTCTAGCTAACATTAGAAAGCTAATTAACGTTAGCCACCTAGCAACATAGCTAAATTCGTAACATTTGATAGGTTTTGCAAATTCGCAACATATAATACAAATCATACAAAATGGGTGATGTACATCCACAATTAATAGATACCACCGTAACATGTCATACTAAATGAAGTGTTTCGCATTTATGTACAGAACAATACGAAATGCTCTGAGGCCAGGTTGATTGGAGTGGCAGCAAGTCTTAAACCTTTAATTACAGTAAAATATTGTGAAATACAAATCCTTCCCCTCAACTAATTTAATGAATCCATTAATTCATTCCGATTACGGTAGCATTTACTTTTACAGTTGAATACAGTCATGTACTGTGCGTCATTAAAGTGCTTGCTTTGATATCATATTACAGTAGGTGTACTGTATTGTAATATGAAATACAGGTAACATCTTTACAGTGTAGGTTTAATATGTTCGTTAAATATAATACATTTTAGGCCAGTTGTACAAACCAAACAGGCTCATATTGCTCATGGTAGGCTAGATGATCGATCCGTTTTACAAAAGAGGCACACTTATCGGCTATTTTTGGGTTGAGAGTGCACTCGCTATGACTGATGAATAATGATCAAGAAGGGCTATGCGTTTATGATAAATAATGCACTACTGACATATAGTTAAATCGTTTTTTGCACTTTAAAATCGAACGTTATTTGCTACTTTTTTTAAAAACCCAGTATTTCTTGAAGTCTCCAACAGCTTCGTCATTGGCACTGTCTCTTAGAGCGTATACGTTTCACGAGACAGTTCCTGCGAGGGTGTATCTAAAACGTGGCATAAGCGTTATGATTTAAGCACGTTTACAGTGCAAAACTTTTTCAATAAAGCATGAACAAAATATGTAACTCACCATATACTTCCTACAGGGCAAGCAAACAGTTCAAATGTGCCCAATTTTGTGTTTATTTTCCCGTCTATGTCCTCGGTTTGAGAACCCCCCCCAAAAAACGTGCCAAACTAGAGCTGCAGAATCTCTTCCTTGATTTCGTTTTTTCTTAAACTTTTTTTCCCCTGACAAGTCAAAGGGCGTGTACCTGGGAGAGTGCGAAAGTGGGGAATGTGTAAGAGACGTAAAACAACTTTTATATGAGTGGGTAAAATGTATATCAACCTTGGAACATATTTTCTCTCTATTCTATTATCTTTGGCATGTGGTGCTAGTTTATGTCGTCTGATTTGTTCTGTTCCAGGCCAATAATTTGAGTAGGAGGGATATTCAGATTAATAGATGAGACAGGGAGAGATTTGAGTGTTGAGTTGCTTTTAACCCTTTATATCAAAAATTAACTGCCAGTTTCATTTTATGAAATTAACACAAGTTTAGACTTACACCTAGATCACACCAACACCGTCATTCCATAAAATGGTACGCAACATCTGGATATGTGTGCAGCAAAAGTTCAACATTCATCCTCTACCATTTTTGTTACAACGTCGATGCATACAGTTTGATGCATACTTTCGATAAATCCTACATATGCACCACACAGAACGCACTGAAATTCTCTCTGCAACGAAATGCTGCAAGGCAAATGCAGCGTTCCATTGGAAATTAATGTACTGTGGGTGTGATTGAGGCATTAGGCTAATTTGTGTACAGTAGTGATCTTTACCCCTCTCATACACCCAGACTCAAGTCAATCAAGTGGTAACTGCCTTAGGATGTCCAGACCACTCCAGGACCACTGCAGTGAAATGCATGTGCTCTCTCTCACACACACAACTTTTGATCCCACTTAGAAGTCTAGTCCTGCCCAATCTCCCACCCTGGGGGGGTGTCACGCAGTTTCTCATTGCTGACAGTGATTTGTCAGCCGTCACGCCCACACAGGCACCTTGTGTTCAATTAGGATATAAAGTCCACAGTGATGCCCAGTATCAAAATTGCAATGGAAACATCTACTTCCCCATATAGTGCACTATTTTTGACCATTCACTAAACAAACATGTACATGTAATTAAACAATAGAGTACATGGACAGGCAAGCAACTTTCCTGTATCTAATGTATTGTTGTTGACCTAGGATAAAATGTAGACTGGTAATGGAGACACAGAGATGGTAGTTAGCAGCAGGGATGTAGACTGCACATACATCACTGTGTAACAATTGGAAAGGCTGCTTTGTACAGGCATTATGAACCCCTATAGGATCACTGTAACTCATGTAATTGTGGGAGCAGTATAGTGTTACTATCCAATTATGCTATTAAATAAAGGTTGTAATACACCCACACTAAATGAGAGGATGTACAAAAAGGGTGGTGGACAGTGCCGGACTGGGAACAGAAATCTCCCACCCCCGGCATTTCCAACGAGCAGGCCCATTTCCCCCTCTAGGCCTCCAATCCACCATTTAGACAGGCCCATTGAGCTAAAGATGGACCAGCTAATCTGGCATTTTCCAGAATTGTCCTATGGCCAGTGCGTCTGAGTAATAGATGTCAATTAACCAAAAATAGACAGAAGGAGAGTTAAGACAATGGATCCTTTTATTCAAAGTCTCCTGCTTTAGAAAATGATCAACTGAATAATTGTGCATGTCACTTCAGATTAAAAGCTTGCCACACAGCTACATAGAGGATCATTTAATTGCACATTGATACACATCCAACGGAATCCCACACATTGTTTTTATTGGCTAAAAGCCCCCTTGCTTGTTGGTAAGTTTTCCAATCAGCTGCCAGAACTGTCAGCTCCCTGTCGTTGTTTTCATCCAACGAACCTATGAGCTGCTTGATGACGCCTGTATCGCTGGTATTCTGCAGGCAATCAGAGAGGAAAGAGTGGACAGTGACCCATTCAGGCCCAGACTGGATTAGCAATGAGCTGCATGGAAAGGCTACTCTGCCATCTAATGGTCAAGAATACTACAGATCATATGGCACTGAGTCGGAGTTCGACAAACTTTGGTTAGTGTCATTTTGCAGAATAGAATGGAAGGTTTATGCCAGAGCAAATATCAGTGACTGCGTCCCAAAAAGCATCCTATTCCTATATAGTGCACTACTTTGGGTGCGTGAGTGTGTGTTTGGGTACGCAAGCTCATCCGAGAGCAATAGAAATTGCACAGACAAGGATTAGGCCTGCAATCACCCACATATAGGATGCTTGTTATCAGGCTGTCATTCAGCCACTCACTCACTGCTCTAGATAATAATGTACTGCGAAATGGATGCCAAGTATTAAGTGGGTGCTAAAGAGGGCTAAGGCTACATCCCAAATGGTACACTATGCCCGATGTAGTGCACTACTTATGACCATTTACCTTAACAAAAGCAGGTAGTTGAGAGACCACCAGGCTGTTGAACTCCTCTTTGTTCAGGGTGTTTGAGGATCCATCATTCCCAGCAAAGGTCTTGAACTGGGAGACAACTACGTTGATGACAAAGTCCATTGTATTGATTCAATATGGAGTGACTGCAAATACACGAGAAATAAACAAGTCTGCTTGTAAAGTCTATACATGCTACATTTATATCCATTGTAGAGATACTGAAATAAAGCCAGCAACTAAATCATGGTAATCCAGAAAACATAAAATCAGATTGAGAGAGGAAAGACAAAACAGTATTAAAATGAAAACCAGTCATTTTTCATCCCACCTTGTGAAGTATGGTCTGGTTGCAGCAGCCAGCAGGTGTGGAGAATCGTCGTCTCTCCACTCTTTCCTTTTTTCTCTCCATCCTGTTCACTATGTAGCTCGGCCTAGTGCGGAGGCCCAGTATTAGAGCCTCTGCCTGACCAGGTGTTTGTGGGATGTAGAATGATAGGTATGACAGCCTCTGCGGGTTTATAGTGTTGGACAGAAAACATCCATCATTACTGACTGTTTTACTAATCAGTTCATCTGGTCAGGATCTGTCCAGTCACTCACAGGTTACGTCCCCAACGGCACCCTATTCCCTGTTTAGGCCATTTGTATAGGACCCTGGTCAAAAGTAGTGGACTATAAAGGGAATAGGGTGCCATTTGGGACACAGAGTGCTAAGTGGGTGTGTTACGTGTGGACATGAACGTGTCGTCACGTGCATGTTTCTTTGAGGTTCTTAGTTTCTTATTACTTACAAGGGATTAGTCTGCGTCATAAATGTCTAGTAATGTGGACACAAAAGATTAATTCCACACATTTATGTACTTCCACCTCCTCCGACAGTAGCGCAAGTGACATACACCTAAGCCTTGTTCACACTGCCTAAATTCTCAAATCAGTTGTTAATCAAATTCATTTTAGAATACCGATTGTCCAAACAGCAAGTTAAGTGACCAAATTGTATATATGCGTGTTCAGACAGCAGTTATTTGCTGATATGGCTATTTGTCATAGTAACGACAGGTGTGAGCACATTGGTGCAGGCTGATTGGCGGTGGTGCTCGTGCTTCCTGTCACTCAAAAGTTATGTATAGCAAGCTACAAACTGCCAGTGTGAACAAACCTTTAGACAGGGAAATATATATATATATATATAAATATAAAAAATACATCTTTCAAGATGAAGATTTTTATTGTAATCTTAATTTTAAAAGTCCAACACAAACCCACTAAGAGACGGCTGCTGAGACTAGACTACTCATTCAACTTAACTCAATTTTATTAAATGCTAAACTGGGACTGCCCTGACTCCTAAGTTATCTAAAGGATATGTCCATTGTAAAATAAAATTTTGTTACACATGTAATCATGTGCATTTTGGAGAGTTAAAAAAAAGTAATTTCCTCATTTTAAGCTCTCGTTTTTGTTTATAACCACTCAAGCTGCTTATTATTTTAAGTATTTATCCACATCATCGCTACACTTCTTTGGTCAAAAAGCTTGAACAATGAATTTACATTTACAGGTTTTAAATTCAACCAAAAACATTAAAATATTACTTACTATATCTTATTAAATTCACAAAAGGAGTAACCTCCCACATTTTCTCTCTTCACAAAAGACCCCCAAAAATAACCAGACCATAACCAATCAAGTTAACAAATAGTTTGAATTCTTCAGCTTACAGAAGCAAACCAATTTAGTTGTCTGTCAAACACTATCAATCCAAGTGTGAAAATGGACTTATAAATAAATAAAGGCACATCGTTGGAAGAAACAAAATCTTCAAAATAAAACTTAAGCAATTTCTTTCACATTATATACTTTAAAGGACATGACATTTTGAGCAGCTAGTGTTGGTTTGAGGTTAAAATGCTAAGTTAAATTAGGGACGAGTCTTATCGTTCTTAAAAATAAATAAAAAAAGCTATTAAAACCTGAAAGCCTAATGTAATTGATAGTGAGTGATAAAAATAAAAACAGTCATCCATACAGGTTCAACTCTTGTAAAGTACCATCCATTTCTTTTAATATGAACTAATGTCATAACCTTGTACTTAGTTTGACTTTGAAATCTTGCATGAACTCAAGGTAAATGGCATTACGTGACAAAACATCAGTTAAACCGATCTCAGACATATTTTCCAGGTTATATCACCGTAATCAAAATAACTATAAAAAGGAAAATGCAACCAATAAGAGTGCTTATTGAAAATACCATTGACTGATCAAAATGTGTCAAAAACAATAGTTCAGATGTGTCAAATTGCCAATTTGGTTTTGCACTCCTTTATGAATGTCTGACTCAGCATAGTACACTGAGCTATATTAGAATTGATTCCTGCCACGTTAGGACACCACATGAGCTCAGTGTGAATAAGTAGTAAGAACTCCTGCTTGTGCCAAAGCGATTGAGGCAGCAAAGCTGGGCCCCCGTCCTGGCTTGGCAGGGCACCTTCTGCTTTCATTAAAATGTTCCAGAATGTTGTGCTTTCACCGACCATTATACTCAAATGGTAAGACAATTAGCAAAAAACAGAAACCAACCACTAAGGGCCTAGCGCCTACACAGCACTGTATAGAGCTGATACAACCGAAGCTATCAGAGCTGATAGAACCGGTTCAACTAGATCTGATCCTGACGATGACAGAGGAGAGACTGATTGGCAATCAGTTGTTGTGGGAACATAGAGTTCACATTGCTGTGAATCTTATCCTGTTCTAATCTTGAACTGCGACATTACACGTGCCAAACACTATGCAAATCAAGTCCACACAACTGTCAACATGTAGGGCTTGGAATTGAAAACATGACATGAACTGACATAAGGAGGTAACGACCGAGTCCCAAAAGACAAGAACGATTTCAGCTAATTATAGATGCAGAGATAGGGACATGTTTACGAAATGCAAGATCACTCCTTGTTTCTGAAACTTTAAAACACCTGCTGTATACCACCATGGAATACCAGTGCTGTATCTTGATGTCGCATCTTCTTCTGGATTATTTCTATCTATGTAGTGGCTGCAAACTTCCACAAAGCTTCTCGCTCAAACTCCATCGCCTCCTCCAGGGAGTCATCATCCTCCAAAATGTCCACCATGTCCTCTAAAATGTCCGCCACATCTTCAACAAAGTCACTGAAGAGAACTTTGTCATGGACGAACACACTGTCTCGGAAAAACATGGCGGCCAGCTTCTGGATCTCGGCCTTGCTGTCTGACGTAGCCCCCTCCAGCTTGCTCAGGTAGCCATCTAACAACTCCTCAAATTCAGACAGTTCCACGGGAACGAGCCCTTCCTGGCTAGCGCAGTCCTCAACACTGCTGCAGCCCGCCAGGGGGCGAATGTTGCGTCCAAGTTTCTCTTCCTGGTGCTTCCAGAAGCTGGTGTGTTCATATTGGTGGGGCTGATGTTGCTCCTGATAGTTGGAGTCTTGTTGATGGTGATTGGACTCTTTCTTGTAGTCTTTCCTGGACTGCCAGAGCCTCTCCTGCTTTCTTTTATCCCTGTCCAGCCTGCGCTCGTTCTTCTCCCTCTCCCATTTATCCTGGGATTTCTTGCAGGCCTCTTTATGAAAGTTCTCTTTGTTAGCCTTCCAGTCCCTCTCATCTTTCTCCTTCCATCTGCCCTCCATGCAGTGTTTCCAGTACTTCTCTCCCTTCCACTCCTTCTCTTCCTTTTTCCAGTGGCCTTTGCTGTAGTCCTTGCCTTTTTTCCCATCCTTGTTCCTGCTTTCCCATTGCTTTTTCTTGCCCTCAATCCTCCCCATCTTCTCCACCTGCTCACTGAGCCTCCTCTGGATATCAGCCAGGCTCTCCCTTACACTCTTCTGGTATCCTTCATCCTTCTTCCTCCCCTCCAGTCTCTTCCTGCTTTCCTCCAACAGCACCTTCTGCCTCTGAAGCTCTTCCTTCACCCTGGCACCCTCTCTCAGGTCACTCCTTTCGGGCACTACTGTGGTGCTACTCTGGTTGCTAATTCCAGGTTGACCAGTAGGTGGTGGAGTTGGGCTTGAGGGCAGTGGGGCTGTATCCTGGTTGGCTGAGGTAGACATTATCAGAACAAAATCAGTGAGTTACAGCACATTCAGCTACCAAACCAGAGCTGTGATTGAATACCCATACTAACATACTGTATACTTAATAAGCATATACACACACTTTGTTTACAGTATACTTTTAGTATACTGTAAACAAACGGTAACCTTTCAGTTGAGTGTACTAGCTCTTCGCCTGTCTACCGGAAGTTAATGCTGTTGCTATGTAACCTCCTGCTGGCTAGTTAGCATAACAAATGACTAGTTAGACATTTGAACTATTGTCCTTAAATTCAATCTGGAGTGCTAAAGTCTGCTCGTAGACTCAGAGCGTGTCGCTCTCGGAGCGCACACTGGACGCTCGGGCTGAGGAGTAGGGTTGATGTGAGCCGTTCTGACCTTACAACTGTCAAGCACCTAAGCGAACATTGGCTAGCTTGCCAGCTACTTCCAGACAAAAATGAGACCACTAGGACCATTTTACTCGCCCTAACAGAGCTGGTTTGGCCGTTTATGTTATCCAGAACATTGGAGACTAACTGTGCTGTTGGCAAAAAGGCGTAATTAAATTGTTGCCAACGGTTACTGACACTGGCCATATTCAACGGGTGTTGAGCTCTCGTAAATTCATTATTCTGTGCTCTGGTACACACAGACGAGTGCTCAAATCTGAGTAGATATCCAAAGCGAATTTACAAAAGCACCCGAATGAATGCCCATTGAGAACGCACAACGACAATACCATTTAGCTAAGCGAAGAATGACGTGAATAATCAAGGCAATAAACGTTGGGTAGTTAGATAGCATATAGTTAATACACTGGCAAGTTTGATGTATAAGTAGCCAACTAATGTTAGGTAACGTTAGCTAGGTAACATACCGGTACATAGTGTAATGGTATGCTATGTGGTTCGTAAGGACAGCATAGCTAACAAATTGTCAGCCAACATAACGTGAAAGGTAACTTATTTGAAAAGTCATTACATTGCTCAACATGTCATAATTAGTTAAAGCAATGAATTTCTATCCGCTCTCGTTGTACTTCGGCTGCATATTTTCCGCCATTCTATTCAAATCTGAAAACGATGTGAAGCATGCCCATTTCCTGAAGAATTGCATTATGGGCCGTAAAAGTAGATAGTGTCCACTGCGTGTATACTTCATATTTAGTACGACATCCGCAAACTTTAGGCATACTAACTACATCCACACTATGACCAATAAGCATACAATATACACTCAAGTCACAAATAGTACAGTTAGTATGGAGTATTCTAAAACAGCTCGTATGATTGTCACGCATGTTGAAGCAGAGACTTACAGCAGTAATAAAACCTCCACTGAACAATACAGTTCAGTTTGATCAGGGTGAGGGTAAATGCAAATTGAAGGCATTCAATTAATTATTTGATTTGAATAAAAAAAATAAAAGGAACTTGAAATAAAAAGCTTAGAGTTTTTAGCTTATTGAGAAGTTATTGGAATTTCAGTTGTTTTCTTCCTTACATTTAACAAGGCAAGTCAGTTAAGAACAAATTCTTATTTACAATGACGCCCACCCCAGCCAAACCCTAACCTGGACGGTGCGGGGCCAATTGTGCGCCGCCCTATGGGACTCACAATCACGTCCGGTTGTGATACAGCCTGGAATTGAACCAGGGTCTGTAGTGACGCTAGCACCGAGACGCAGTGCCTTAGACCACAGCGCAACTCAGGAGCTCCGGGTGCATTATTATTCAAATTTACCAAAATTGACTTATGTATAATGTCGAGGCCAAAAGTTGAGAATGACACAAATATAAATTTCAAAGTTTGACTAAAATATCTAAGGACATTGAAGCAGCAGATGTTACTACAGAATACTGAGGGAGGTATAATTACAAGCATTTCATAAGGTGTCAAAGGCTTTTATTGACAATTACATGAAGTTGATGCAGAGTCATTATTTGCAGTGTTGACCCTTCTTTTTCAAGACCTCTGCAATCCACCCTGGCATGCTGTCACATCCTGATGGCAGCCCATTCTTGCATAATCAATGCTTGGAGTTTGTCAGGATTTGTGAGTTTTTGGTTTGTCCACCGGTCTCTTGAGGATTGACCACAAGTTCTCAATGGGATTAAGGTCTGGGGAGTTTCCTGGCCATGGACCTAAAATATCTATGTTTTGTTCCCGAGCCACTTAGTTATCACTATCACTGTCTTATGGCAAGGTGCTCCATCACGCTGGAAAAAGCATTGTTCATCACCAAACTGTTCCTGGTTGGTTGGGAGAAGTTGCTCCCAGGATGTGTTGGTACCATTCTTTATTCATGGCTGTGTTCTTAGGCAAAATTGTGAGTGAGCCCACTCCCTTGGCTGTGAAGCAACCCCACACATGAATGGTCTCAGGATGCTTTACCATTGGCACGACACAGGACTGATTGTAGCGCTCACCTTGTCTTCTCCGGACAAGCTTTTTTCCGGATGCCCCAAACAATCGGAAAGGGGAATCAGAGAAAACTTAACCCCAGTCCTCAGCAGTCCGATCCCTATACCTTTTGCAGAATATCAGTCTGTCCCTGAGGTTTTTCCTGGAGAGAAGTGGCTTCTTTGCTGCCCTTCTTGACACCAGGCCATCCTCCAAAGTCTTCGCCTCACTGTGCGTGCATATGCACTCACACCTGCCGATCCTGCAGCTGAATCAACTTTAGGAGATGGTCCTGGTGCTTGCTGGACTTTCTTGGGCGCCCTGGAGCCTTCTTCGCAACAATTGAACCGCTCTCCTTGAAGAGCCGATAAATGGTTGATTTAGGTGCAATCTTACTGGCAGCAATATCCTTGCCTGTGAAGCCCTTTTTGTGCAAAGCAATAATGACGGCACGTGTTTCCTTGCAGGTAACCATGGTTGACAGAGGAAGAACAATGATTCCAAGCACCACCATCCTTTTGAAGCTTCCAGTCTGTTATTCGAACTCAAATCAGCATGACGGAGTGATCTCCAGCCTTGTCCTCCTCAACACTCACACCTGTGTTAACGAGAGGATCACTGACATGTCAGCTGGTCCTTGTGTGGCAGGGCTGAAATGCAGTGGAAGTGTTTTTTGGAGATTCAGTTCATTTGGCAAAAAGGGACTTCGCAATTAATCTGATCACTCTTCATAACATTCTGGAGTATATGCAAATTGCCATCATACAAATTGAGGCAGAAGACTGAAAAATAATGTGTCATTCCCAACTTTTGGCCACGACTGTACATTACCAAACAAATTAATATGAGCAGTGGAAGAAAGGCACTAATGATTCATTAAGGAATTCACAGTGAGATGAAAATACTGTACCTGCAGTGAGTTGGGACAGTTCGGTCACTCTGGCCCTCAGCGACTCCAGCTCCTCCTTCAGGCCAGGCAGGGATGACAGCTCTTCTTTCATAGTATTTTCTTGCTCCAGATCTCCTTTTCTGTTTTCATTACCCGTTGCTGATCCTGCATTTAGTGCTGAGTTAAGTTCTTCTTTATGGGCCTATAACAGAGAGGGGGGAAAGTTCTTAGACAGGTAGGACATAATGATTCTAAAAATATTTTGGCTGTGGCTCCGACTTTTTTTTAATCTTTAAGTCCAAAGATCCGTAGCTTCTGAGTATGCTCGTGCCACTCATACATTGCTCGTCCTAATATTTATGTCTTTATTCCAATTCTTTTACTTTTAGATTTAAGTGTATTGATGTGAATTGTTAGCTACTACTGCACTGTTGGAGCTAGCAAAATGCTTGTGTTCCTACACCTGCAATAACATCTGCTAAATATATGAATGTGACCAATAAAATTTGTGCGGCTCAAAGTTCTGCACATGTATATTCTCTCCTTTACGCGCAGAAAACAGTACTCAGGCGAATGGTGCTTGTTTAATAAAAGTCAGATCAAAACTGAATTATTGTCTGCAAGATCACATAATGATCATAGGAAGTACATAACAGAACCAAATATAAATTATGAAACGTAGAATACTGTGATATTGCAGACATTAATTCAGCTTTGATCTAACTATTAAACAAGCAACATTCGCTTGAGTAGCCCGTTCTCGGTGCTTAAAGTAGAGAATATACACATGCTCAGATTGTGATCCACACATATGCAGAGGCGTCGGGAAGCAATGGATCTTTTAGTCCAGTTGACTGAAGATCACGAAAAAGTTGGATCCGCAGCCACTCCAAAATAATAATATGGTTCATGGTCTGACCTGGAGCTGTGTTTCTAACTGGGAGATTTGATGATTTTCTTGTGTCAGTTTGTCCAAAAGCTCCTTCATCTTCTGAGGATCGTTTAGCCAGTCCTGTCCAGCAGAATACAAATCACAGACAATCAACAACACTATATACAGTACCAGTCAAAAGTCTGGACACACCTATTCATTCATGTTTTTTTTTATTTTTACTATTTTCTAAAATTGTAGAATAGTGACGACATCAATACTACGAATTCATGTACTAACCAAAAAAATTGTTAAACTAGTCTAAATATATTTGATATTCTTCAAAGTAGCCACCCTTTGCCTTGACAGCTTGGCATTCTCTCAACCAGCTTCATGAGGTAGTCATTAACAGGTGTGCCTTGTTAAAAGTTCATTTGAGGAATTTCTTTCCTTCTTAATGCATTTGAGCCAATCAGTTGTGACAAGGTAGGGGTGGTACAGCAGATACAGCAGAAAGCCCTATTTGGTAAAAAGTCCATGTCCATATTATGGCAAGAACAGCTCAAATAAGCAAAGAGAAACGACAGTCCATTACTTCAGGGAATTCGGAAAATCAAGAACTTTGAAAGTTTCTTCAAGTGCAGTCGCAAAAACCATCATGTGCTATGATGAAACTGGCTCTCATGAGGACCGCCACAGGAAAGGAAGCCCCAGAGTTACCTATACTGCAGAGGAGAAGTTTAGTTACCAGCCTCAGAAATTGCAGACCAACTAAATGCTTCAGAGTTCAAATAACAGACATCAACAGTTCAGATTTCTGCAAAGAAACCACTACTAAAGGACACCAATAAGAAGACTGTTTAGGCTAAGAAATATGAGCAAAGGACATTAGACCAGTGGAAATCTGTCCTTTGGTCTGATGAGTCCAAATTTGAGATTATTCCTCCACAATGCAGAAAATATAAAAAAAATCCCTTGAATGGAAGTATCCAACATTGTACCTATCTTGTAAATCCACAACACAATATAATCAATAAATCAGCATTATATACAATCAACACAGTAGTTATATACAGTTGAAGTCAGAAGTTTACATACACTTGAATCATTAAAACTCGTTTTTCAACCACTCCACAAATTTCTTCTTAACAAACTAGTTTTGGAAAGTCGGTTCCACTTTGTGCATGACAAGTAATTTTTCCAACAATTGTTTACAGATTATTTCACTGTATCACAATTCCAGTGGGTCAGAAATTGACAAACTAAGTTGACTGTCTTTAAACAGCTTGGAAAATTCCAGAAAATGATATCAGAAGCTTCTAAAGCCATGATAGGCTAATTGACATCATTTGAGTCAATTGGAGGTGTATCTGTGGATGTATTTCAAGGTCTACCTTCAAACTCAGTGCCTCTTTCCTTGACATCATGGGAAAAATCTAAAGTAAATCAGGGAAGACATCAGAAGAAAAAAAAAATTTGTAGACCGCCACAAGTCTGGTTCATCCTTGGGAGCAATTTCCAAACGCCTCAAGGTACCATGTTCATCTATACAAACAATAGTATGTCATATCGCTCAGCAACAGCAAAGGACCTTGTGAAAATGCTGGAGGAAACAGGTACAAAATTATCTATATCCACAGTAATACGAGTCCTATATCGACATAACCTGAAAGGCAGCTCAGCAAGGAAGAAGTCACTGCTCCAAAACCTACATAAAAAAGCTCTTCACATGGGAGAAATGTCCTCTGGTCTGATGAAACAAAAATAGAACTGTTTGGCCATAATGACCATCGTTATGTTTGGAGGAAAAGGGGGGAGGCTGGCGAGCTCGAAGACCACCATCCCAACAGTGAAGCACAGGGGTGGCAGCCCCTGTGGGGGTGCTTTGCTGCAGGAGGGACTGGTGCGCTTCACAAAATATAGATGGAATCATGAGGCAGGAATATTATGTGGATATATTGAAGTAACATCAAGACATCAAATCGGGAAGTTAAAGCTTGGTCGCAAATGGGTTGTCCAAATGGACCCCAAGCATACTTTCAAAGTTGTGGCAAAATGGCTTAAGGACAACAAAGTCCTTTGTGGGCAGAACTGAAAAAGCATGTGCGAGCAAGGAGGCCTACAAACCTGACTCAGTTACACCAGCTCTGTCAGGAGGACTGGGCCAAAACTCACCCAACTTATGGTGGGAAGCTTGTGGAAGGCTACCTGACAAATTTACCCAAGCTAAACAATTTAAAAGCATTGCTACCAAATACACTCAATTAGTATGTCAACTCCTGACCCACTGGGAATGTGATGAAAGAAATAAAAGCTCAAATAAATATTATTCTGACATTTCACATTCTTAAAATAAAGTGGTGATCCTAACTGACCTAAAACAGGGAATTTTTACTAGGATTAATTGTCAGGAATTGTGAAAAACTGAGTTTAAGATGTATTTGGCTAAGGTGTATGTAAACTTCTGACCTCAACTGTGTATGGGCAAACAGCGTAAAGTGAAGATTGGAACAATAAATATCTGATAAAAGTTTAGTCTAATAAGGAAGATGTTAATTACTGATATAAAGGGTCAATCTGCCATTGGTACATCAATTTCTTGACTTTTAAATGAAATACACCCCTAGATTTAAAAAAATAAATATATATATATATTATATATTATATATATATATATATATATATATATATATATATATATATATATATATATATATATATATATATATATATATATATATATATATATATATATATATATATATATATATATATATATAACAAATACCCCATCAGAACCCAAAATATAAGCTTGTTATACACCAATGTAAAATTGTAAATACTGTATAGCCTTAAAAGATGGGTAAAACTATAATTTGGATCTCATGGATGGTCAGTCCGAGTCCATAGCTTTGTGTATGAATTTAAAAGTTAAATTTCTCCAGCCCCATCCCTCAGCCGTTTACCAAAACAGTGGCAGCGTGGTCGCTTTGTCGTTGTTTGAACAGCAGATTGCCCCTTTAATATCATTCTATTACACATTCTTCTCTAAGTTTGTCCAATTCCTTTAACTTTCACCCCAATACAACATTGTTGAAAGGTAGGAAGTAGGATAGAGTAACAGACCTGGTTTTGTTCTGCCCCACTCAGCTCATCCGAGTCATCTGTCAAAAAAGAAAATAAAACATTTTCCAAACTTTTGTAACGTATATTAAAAAGGCACATGACTAAATAGTTTATTTCCAAAATAAAAACACTGATGCCATTGCAGTCTATTGCATTAATGACCTTGAAGTGTAATTTGTCAGCTCTCTCAACATGTCTAATTTCAGTTTTCAAATCATTAACAGTTGTTACACCTCAAGTCCTCTGCGCTGCAGGATGAAAGAACTCCCTGCTGCAATGACAACTGCTGATGATTACTAGATACAAAGCCAATAGAAAGACTACACCCAACACACACACAAAAAAACACTTTCAAAAGTTTGGGGTCACTTAGAAATGTCCTTGTTTTTGAAAGAAAAACACATTTTGTCCATGAAAATACAAATGTAGACATTGTTAATATTGTAAATTACTATTGTAGCTGGAAACGTAATATCTACATAGGTGTACAGAGGCCCATTATCAGCAACCATCACTCGAGTGTTCCAATGACACGATGTGTTAGCTAATCCAGGGTTATCATTTTAAAAGGCTAATTGATCATTAGAAAACCCTTTTGCAATTATGTTAGCACAGCTGAAAACTGTTGTTCTAATTAAAGAAGCAATAAAACTGTCCTTCTTTAGACTAGTTGAGTATCTGGAGCATGAGCATTTGTGGGTTCACAATGACCAGAAACAAATAACTTCCTCCTGAAACTCAGTCTATTCTTGTTTTGAGAAATGAAGGCTATTCCATGCATGAAATTGCCAAAAAACTGAATCTCGTACAATGCTGTGTATTACTCCCTTCACAGAACAGCGCAAACTGGCCCTAACCAGAATAGAACAAGTGGGAGGCCCCGGGTGCACAACTGAGCAACAGGACAAGATGGGCAAAAAAACAGACACTGGACAGAGGAACTCTGCCTAGAAGGCCAGCATTCTGGAGTTGCTTCTTCACTGTTGACGTTGAGACTGGTGTTTTGTGGGTACTATTTAATGAGGCTGCCAGTTGAGGACTTATGAGGGGAAATTTCTAAGTTACCCCAAACTTTTTAATGGTAGTGTTATATATAAATAATAAAAAAGGTTACAAATTGATCTAAACAAAATAGTCCATGTCAAAGTGAACAGGAAAATGCAAAAACATTTTTTTTGGACAAATTAATACGAATGTCATAACTAAAATAGTCATTGCATTTAGGCAAACAAAGGAGTTCAGAAGTAACCTTTGGCTTAACAAATCACATAAGTTATATGGACTCCATGTGGAATAATAGGGGCTGACATGATTTTTGAATGACCACTCCTTCCCTTGTCCCCTACAACATCTGTAAGATGCCTCAGTCAAGTATTGAATTTCAAGCACAGATTCAACTACAAAGACGAGGGAGCTTTTGAATGCCTCATGAAGGGCAGTGACTGGTAGCTGGATAACAATAACAAATCAGACATTGAATATATCTTTAAGCATGGTCAAGTTAATAATTATGCTGTAGATGATGTATTAAACCACCCAGACACATCAAAGATGCAGTCGTCCTTCTGAACTGAGCTGTTGGACAGGAAGGAAACTGCTTAGGGATGTCACGATGACGCCACTGGTGATTTTAAAACTGCTTCATTGGCTGTGATGGGAGATAACTTAGGATAATAACCTAAATGACAGAGCGAAAATAAATATATACAGAATATGAAAGTAATACTGCAAAAAAACACAGCAAAGGAATACACTTTTTGGCCTTAATCCAAAGTCTTATGTTTGGCGCAAATCCAACATCACTGAGTAACTGCCTCTATTTGCAACCATGGTGGTGGCTGCATCATGTTATGGGTATGCTTGACATTGCAAAAACTGTGGCATTTTCTTAGGATGAAAACAAACGGGATGGCGCTAAGCACTGACAAAACCAGCTTCAGTCTGTTTTACACCAGACACCGGGAGAATAATTCACCTTTTAGCTGAACAATTAGCTACAACACAAAGCCAAATCTACACTGGAGTTGCTTACCAAGAAGACAGTGAATGTTCCTGAGCGGCCAAGTAACAGTTTTGACTGTTACAGCCATGATCCCCAACACCTTGACAAAGATATATATATATATATATTTTTTTTCTTATTAAAATGGGCAAATACTGCACAATACAGGTGTGCAAAGCTCTTATTACTTACCCAAGACTCACAGCTGTAATCACTGCCAAAAGTTGTTTCTAACATGTATTGATTCAGGGGGGAGAGGGGGGTGAATACTTATCTAAATCAAGGTATATTAGGGTTTTATTTTTAATTAATCCTTTAAAATATAGTTTATAATTATATAGTTTTTCCTTCAAGTATTTTGTTAACAAAAAAAAAAACACAAATCTAATTTAATCCCAATTAGTAAGACAATAAAATGTGAAGAAATCCAAGGGGGCTGTAGACTTTCTATAGATAAAAATAATGAAGCATTGTTGAGCCACTGTGTATTCAACTGTCCATTCCATAAGGAATGACATTTTAAAAATTAAACAACCTGGTTCAGGCTGAACTTACCGGAGAGGAAGAGGGACCCTAGACAGAGCAGGACCAGGGCTGCCACAATGCAGGTGTTCATAGAGAAGCCCTTCTTCCCCCCTTTCCCCTCTGCCAGTTTGAACTCCACCTCCTCATCATCTTCCTCCTCCGATGTCATTGTTGGTGCCACATTTCTCCTCCTCAGACCATTTCCTTCCTCAGCTCTTCCAAAGTCAAAGCTACTGGGAGATTCTAGCAGAGGGAGAGAGAATAAGAGCAGAAAGATTGATAATATGCAGAGAATTTTTTTTATATCAAAAGGTATTGAAACTATTTATGCAACCGTATTAGATTCTAGAGAATGCTCTGAATGTAGATTTGTCTTCTGAGGAATTGTAACGCAATTGTTGTTTTTGTAGCTGTGCGTTGAGGTGCGTTAACAATAGAACCGCCATAGTCCAACGGTCATTGACATTTGAATTTGGATGAACTGGAGTCGGATGGCGGATATTGAGCCTGAAATCCACTATGGTGATGACAATGTGGGGTCTTTATCTGATGGCTTTCTTTTACATTTCTGTTTGTTTGACTGGATGTGAATTCAAATCCAAACTTGGGAGTACAGAGCCAAAAGAAAAAAAAATGCTTCATGTTTGTTACGGCTCTCTTCTATCTCCTCCTCTGACGAAGAGGTAGAACAAGGATCGGACCAAAATGCAGCGTGATGATGATTCATGATTTATTTAAATGAAGGAAAACCCTATACAAGCAGAAACTACAAAAATAACTAAATGAAATAACGAAAACCGAAACAGCCCTATCTGGTGCAAACACAAAGACAGGAACAATTACCCACGAAAACACAAAGAATATGGCTGCCTAAATATGGTTCCCAATCAGAGACAACGATAATCAACTGACTCTGAGAACCGCCTCAGGCAGCCCTAGACTACTTAGACACCCCACAAAACCCCTAAGACAAAAACACACCACAATAACCCATGTCACACCCTGGCCTGACCAAATAATAAAGAAAACACAAAATACTAAGACCAAGGCGTGACAACGTTACTCTTAACGTGGAAACCAGTCGACAAATGCCTTTCCATTTCTTTTATAATTAAAAAAAACATTTGTAAGCATTCATGTATTATTATGCATTTGTAAGAATTCATATTTTATTTGACTGGATTATATTACCTACAATTACTCAACAAATGTACAAATAAAATGGATACAATTTGTAGTCTTTTTATTGCAAGAAAGTGTTGAAGTAGGCCTTTGTAGAATAATACATACAGTACCAGTCAGATTCACCTACTGTGCTGTAATCAACCTAAATATCTACCTTTGTATAAAAATATAATACTTTGTTTGATTGAATGTAGTCATGTCTTAAGAATATTTAGTTTATTTTGATTATTTGTATATTTTGAAGTACATAACAGGCGCATACACATGTAAAGTACCAGTCAACAGTTGACACCTACTCATTCAAGGGTTTTTCTTTATTTTTACTGTTTTCTACATTGTAGAATAATAGTGAAGACATCAAAACTATGTAGTAACACATATGGAATCGTGTAGTAACCAAAAAAAGTGTTTAACACTTTTGGTTACTACACGATATCATGTGTAATTTCTTAGTTGAGGTCTTCACTATTATTCTACAATGTAGAAAAACCCTTGAATGAGTAGGTGTCCAAACTGTTGACTGGTACTTTACATGTGTATGCGCCTGTTATGTACTTCAAAATATACAAATAATCAAAATAAACTAAATATTCTTAAGACATAACTACATTCAATCAAACAAATTATTCTATTTTTATACAAAGGTAGATATTTAGGTTGATTACAGCACAGTAGGTGAATCTGATGTGTAGGCTTAAAGGGACTCCAGACTGCGTTCTCTAGCGGGTACTTGCAGGCTGAGAAAGCCAGCAGTTCTAGTGTTAATTGTATGTTATCTCAGAAAATGTTTCCTGATTTCCAACCTAGTGTACACATCCATACCTTTTTCCTTTGGTATATCGGTCACTTTTTCAGGTAATTCTGTCTCCCCCATTTCCAGTGATGGCTCTTGTGCTGCATCCTCTGAACCAATGGTATCTGGAGGAGGACTATCAGGGGCTGGGCTTTCGGGGGCAGGGCCAATATCAGTGACAGTGTCAGATGGGGGGCCCGTTGGGGTGGGAGTCTCTGTGTGAATGCTTAGGTTGTGTTTGGCACTAGGGGCACTAGTCTCTAGGGCAATACTCTCAGGTACAGGGCCTGTATCAGTGTGGGTATCAAGAGGAGAGCTCTCAGGGACGGGGCTTAACTCAGGCTCAACCTCTGAGGGGGGTGGTTCTGTGAAGGATGCATCCAATGGTACAACCAGGTCGACATGAGTGACAAAGGGCATGGCAGCGAGTTGCTCATTGTCAGTGGGGGAGCTGGTTACCATAGAATGGATGATGGGGGGTTCAGGTTGACTCTCCAGGTCATGGTCAAGGGGCACACCGCTAGTCGGGGATGGGCTTAACAGGGTAGGTCTGGAGGGGACAGGGCCCTCACAGGTATCAGGAGCCATTTCCTGGCAATCAGATGAGAATAAAAGCACAAACCTTAATAGTCATTGGTAATAATGAGTTATAACCATAGACATATGCCATATAACATAACACACCATTTTTTACTTTGTATTATGAAAGATTATGCGGTGAGAATGATGCCCTCAGAAAGAAGTGTGTTCATTAGGGATTCACAGTACAGACCTGTTGGCCCTCCTCTGACAACACTGTTTCTATTGGAGTCTCCTGGTCACTCGGCTTAGACTCTTCAGTGGCCCCTGGAACAGAATTAACATAATGTTAACACGTTAATAACATTGACATAACACATTGAATAATACATTACACACACACGACTTCATTATGCAACAGCCATACATTAGGACAATAACACAATACTCCACACAGAAAGCATAGGGAAACCGTATTGGTGTGAGAGCCCAGGTACCTGCGACTTCCTCTGACAGACTAGGGACATCACAAAGACACTCAGTCCCACCATCCACAGGATCAACAATTTCAGCAGCTTCCTGAAATGTAGAAGGCAGTAGGTTATTATGATCTCATTAGAGGGCATATCATTCTCAACTAAACCGTTATCTATTCATCTAATGGAAATGTAATATAAACCTCATTGAAAATACTAACCTGACATCCAATACTGTGTTGAGGTGATCAGACTATTCTCTTGTCATTACAGTTGGCACCAGACCTGGATTTTAATTACTTTCAGCATTTGTTTGAATCTGTCTGGAGTGCCAGATGGGCAGTGTTTGCAGTTTTAGGACTTTTGCCAGGCAAGCTCAAACAGGCACATAAAGTATTTTAATTGATTTAATTATTTGAAACATGGGTCTGGTTGGCACACCATAGACACCATGTACCAACCTATCTTACCTCTGGGGACAGCATGGTCCAACTGGTGGTCAAGGACCCACTGCGGCTGCTACCTGTGCTGCTGCTGTTGTCAGACATCGCCCCCTTGAGGCTCAGCACAGAAACTACAACGTATTCTGCAGAGAACAGAGATTCACTCACTTGTAACAAATGTAATTATGAATGACCCAATAATAACTCCGTGGTTTCACAATGTCTGCAGTATCTACATATAGGCCAGGAGGACTGATCTACTTGCACTGGGTTCTCATCATGCATTTGCACAAATTAAATTCATATAGGCCTAATAAAGTATCAGTAGAGAAGAAAAAAAATATCATTCCAGTGTATTGGAAAAGTGCTTTTCAAACCAACATTGTATCGGAGATCATATTACACTAAATTGTTAACCTACAGTGAAGAATCTGACATTAATAGAAAAACAGAAATACTGCATAGCCTACATTCTAGCTCCAGTTGCAATCAATGTAATTTGTAGCATACGCAACAGCATATAAACCCTAACATTAAGATAAACTACATTATAGCAACTTAAATTGAGACAACTGATAAGTGACAAACATTGAAGGAATCGCGATAGAGTAAGTGGCTATTTTAAAGAAAGACGGACCCTTATTATTGCTTGGTTAGGGCCTCGCACTGTAGACTCAATTGTTTCTATACTTCTGTGCCGCTCAGATACGACCCAAAAAATGTCAGATCCAGATGGCAATGAGGCTGTAGGCTAGTTGTTAAAGGTAGCTAACAAATTCAGAACTGTGGGTTAATCTTTGACAAACCCAGGCGACATGTTATCTTTTTTTGCCCGAGTCTTACATTTCCGTCGTGTGAATTATCAGTTTGCTCCTGTAAGAAGTGAAGTGAAGTAAGAGTAGAAGTCATGACGCCAAATTCACTGGAAACAAAATGTTTGTAGACACGATATAGCCTACTTTGTTCAACTTCCAATGGTAAACGAAGGCTGCATGCAATCACTCCCACATTTAAGCACTCGCTTCCGCGTACAATAGCCACGCGTTGACCACACACACAATACTTTCCCCTAAATAATAAAATACATGTAAATAGCATATTCTTACCCCGCTTATTTCACTTCAATTTCACCGTTTTAGCTCCGATAGTCCTCGTAATTTTATTTTACAGGCAGTGATCATCGGATATTTGGGAATTCCAAGCTGCGTCACTCCGATGCTGCACAGTGTTTTCCAATGGGATGTCAATATGGCCGTTTGCGTTACCTCCCTTAAAAAGAACAACCAACCAAAGTGATGTGTTGTGTAACGAAAACGGCTTGATTGACGCGCGCAGGTGAAATTGGTGTCAGGTAATGGATACAGACCCCTTCTTTCACTGATGATAAGATGCTTGCATGTGCACATTATATACCGGAGGGGAGGCATCTTCAACCAGCCGTACATTGACACGTCTGTACTGAGCTATATTTGTCCGGACTTCCCGCCTGACTTCAACCCTGTTGCAGGGGATTGCCCATCTGTTCCACCATTGCTTCCCACTTTCGTCAGATTCTAAAGTAAACTACAGTTTTGTCTCTGTCTGTGTTGGACACCTGTAGGCCTATTGTAATTTATTGTAACCCTTAAATCTTCATCCTGAACAACATTTGACCACTTTAATAAAACCTTAAATATTGAATACACATTTACAAAATTAAGAACCTATATTATGCTCGTATGTAATTGTCTTTTTTTTAAAACACAGAAGTTATGCATCTGATACTTTCTGAAGGGGCACTAAAATGGCATCAATTTATACCATACATTACTACAGTCAAAGATTGTCTATTATATTGACAAGATAGTCGATTGAGCGCTCTAAAAATGGAAATACATGTCCTTAAAGATGGAAGGCAGGCGGGAGGATGAGAGACCAGGTGGGACCATTCTAGTCAATAAGAGGGCAGATACAGTTTTAACAGCAAGCCATATAGAAAAATACAGGATGACAGCATGGCAGCGTCATTGAGGACATCTCAATTTAAGTGGTCAATTATCTTTTTTGCATTGGATGATTGCTCCCAACACATAAAGTTGACTACTTTAAAATGATTGAATCCCCTCAACGACAATGTCTATGTTAAAACAGGTTATAGCCACGATGAGTCGTATCTCTATGACAACAGGGACAACTCCAATATAAAGTTATTTTTTTTAAGTTGCCAAAATGCCACGTGTGTCCACTTTTACCAGTGCATTCGTAACAACCTAACCATTAAGAAACTTCTCTTAGGAAATGAGCAATTACATTTTTTGTTGATCAAATTTGACATACCCATACTAAAATGCATTACTACGTGGGCTTATTTTTTGTGGACAGATTTTGGGTGGAGTAAAACCTCTCATTTGGCCTTTTCCTCTCTGCTACAGTGTGTAACTACACTGTAGCCTACTACACTATACCACAGAGAAGTAATAATCAAGTTTTAATTGGATGAAAATAAGGGTTCATCTAGGGTAAATCTAGGCCTTCTATAGTGATGTTGTGAATCAAATTAACCTAGATCAACCACCTAGTCACACCCCGACCTAACCAAAATAGAGAATAAAAAGGCTCTCTATTGTCATTGCGTGACAGTACCCTCCCCCCAAAAGGTGCAGACTCCGGCCGCAAAACCTGACTCTTTCGGGGAGGGTCCGGGTGGGCATCTAGCGTCGGTGGCGGCTCTAGTGCGGGACTTTTCCCTCGCCCAGACCACGGGTTCAGCCATGGAGCCGGGTAGAACGGCGTGCCTAGACTGGGCCTCGGCACAGAGGAGGGCCCTGGCCATGGAGCTGGGTTGAACGCCGCACCCGGACTGGGCACCGGCGCAGAGGAAGAATCCGGCCATGGAGCAGGACTGGACGCCGTGCCTGGACTGGACATTGGCGCAGAGGCAGTCTCCTGCCATGGAGCAGGACTGGACGCCGCGCCTGGACTGGACATCGGCGCAGAGGAAGACTCCTGCCCTGGAGCTGGAATGGACGCCTTGCCTGGAAGCTCTGGACCGTGGACCGTCGCAGGAGGTTCCGGACCGTGGACCGTCGCAAGAGGTTCCGGACCGTGGACCGTCGCAGGAGGTTCCGGACCGTGGACCGTCACTGGAAGCTCTGGACTGGGGACGGTCGCCGGAAGCTCTGGACTGGGGACCATCACCGGAAGCTCTGGACTGGGGACGGTCGCCAGAAGCTCTGAACTCTGAACCGTCGCCAGAAGCCTGGTGCATGGAGACGGCACAGGTGGCACCGGACTGGTGACACGCACTTCAGGGCGAGTGTGAGGAGCAGGCACAGGACGTACCGGACTGGGAAGGCGCACTGGAGGCCTAGAGCGTGGAGCCAGCACAGGTGGCACCGGACTGGTGACTCGCACTTCAGGGCAAGTGTGAGGAGCAGGCACAGGACATACCGGACGGAGGCATGCATGGCCACGCAGTCGTGGGTGAACAGGGAGTATAGGAGAGGGCTGAGAATGCACCCTTGTGGGGCCCCAGTGTTGAGGATCAGCGGGGTGGAGATGTTACCTACCCTCACCACCTGGGGGCGGCCCGTCAGGAACTCCAGGACCCAGTTGCACAGAGCGGGGTCGACACTAGCGTCCCACCTCGACAACAGTCAGTGAAATCGCAGGGCACCAAATTCAAAACAACAGAAATCCCATTATTAAAATTCCTCAAACATACAAGTATTATCCACCATTTTAAAGATAAACTTCTTGTAAATCCATCCACAGTGTCTGATTTCAAAAAGGCTTTACTGCGAAAGCACACCATGCGATTATGTTAGGTCAGCACCTAGCCACAGAAAACCATACAGCCATTTTTCCAGCCAAAGAGAGGAGTCACAAAAAGCAGAAACAGAGATAAAATTAATCACTAACCTTTGATGATCTTCATCAGATGGCACTCATAGGACTTCATGTTACACAATACATGTATGTTTTGTTCGATAAAGTTCATATTTATATCCAAATATCTCAGTTTACATTGGCGCGTTATGGTCAGAAATGCATTGTCTCAAACAAACATCTGGTGAAAGTGCAGAGAGCCACATCAAATTACAGAAATACTCATCATAAACATTGATAAACAGTACAAGTGTTATGCATGGAAATATAGATACACTTCTCATTAATGCAACCGCTGTGTCGGATTTCAAAAAGGCTTTACAGAGAAAGCACACGTTGCGATTATGTTAGGTCTGCACCTAGCCACAGAAACCCATACAGCCATTTTCCAGCCAAGGAGAGTGTCACAAAAGTCAGAAATAGCATTAAAATTAATCACTTACCTTTGACGATCTTCATCTGGTGGCACTCCCAGGTCTCCATGTTAGACAATAAGTGTTTGTTTTGTTCGATAATGTCCCTCTTTATGACCAAATATCTCCTTTTTGTTTGCGCGGTTTGTCCAGTTATCCAAATTTTTTAAAGTACAATAAAAGTTAGTAGAAACATGCCAAATTATGTTTAAAATCAATCCTCCGGTTGTTTTTGTCATAAATAATCAATATTTCAACTGTTCAAAAGCTTTGTCAATAGGAAGGGAGAAACAAGAAAGGCGCGTTCCCGATCAGGTGCATGGCTGATGGATGGAAATGTCCACTGGCCACTGATTGAAAGTGCTGTATCTCCCTCATTTTTCAGAGTAAAAGCCTGAAACAATGCCTAAAGACTGGCCACATGTAGAGGAAGCCATAGAGACTGTGAACTGGGTCCTAAGTCTTTGTATGGTGGGGATAGGCTTTCAATGGAAAAACAGCCTTTCAAAATAATAGTACTTCCTGGTTTGATTTCTCGGTTTTTCGCCTGCCATATCAGTTCTGTTATACACACAGACATTTTAACAGTTTTGGAAAACTTAAGAGTGTTTTCTATCCAAATCTACTAATTATATGCATATCCTATCTTCTGGGCCTCAGTAGCAGGCAGTTTAATTTGGGCACGCTTTTCATCCAAAATTCCGAATGCTGCCCCCTACCCTAGTGAAGTTAATGACCAGTTTGGAAGGTACTATGGTGTGAAATGCTGAGCTGTAGTCGATGAACAGCATTCTTACATAGGTATTCCTCTCATCCAGATGGGTTAGGGCAGTGTGCAGTGTACAGTGTGACTGCGATTGCGTCGTCTGTGGACCTATTGGGGCGGTAAGCAAATTGGAGTGGGTCTAGGGTGTCAGGTAGGGTGGAGGTTTCTTGGGAACAGGAACAATGTTGGCCCTCTTGAAGCATGTGGGAACAGCAGACTGAGATAAAGATTGATTGAATATGTCCGTAAACACACCAGCCAGCTGGTCTGCGCATGCTCGGAGGTCGCGGCTAGGGATGCCGTCTGGGCCGGCAGCCTTGCGAGGGTTAACATGTTTAAATGCTTTACTCACATTGCGGTGAAGGAGAGCTCGCAGGTTTTGGTAGCGGGCCGTGCCAGTTGCACTGTATTGTCCTCAAAGCGAGCAAAGAAGTTGTTTAGTCTGTCTGGGAGCAAGACATCGTGATCCGTGACGGGGCTGGTTTTTATTTTGTAGTCCGTGATTGACTGTAGACCCTGCCACAGACCTCTCGTGTCATATAATGTATAATGTGTAATGTAATGCTGTTTGGTGTAACACTGCGGTATGGAAAAAAGCACCTTCCAATGCTTCAAATGACTTTCAATTAGTAACTTCTACCTAGACCCAGTCGCAATGGAAAGAACAGGTGCAAATACTATCTGTACAATCTCTATTAGCTCAATTATCAGTTGTATACCTGTATATGCATTGACTTCCAAACTCTCCAAAACAAATGGCAATATCCTTAGCAGGACAAGCATTTGCCCAGATTACTGTTTTAGTTTACCATCACTTGACGTTAATGTACTAACAGAAATAGGGGATGGCCGATCTCTAACATCTAGAGGGGAACAAGGGAAACCAAGAATAACAGAATTCACTGAGTCCAAATCAATCTGTCCTGACACAACAAGATGATTCAAAACACATTTGATTCCAATGGGGTTACGCCCTCCAGAATTACATGCAACGTCTTGCGGAGTTTGTTGTATAATATCAACGGCTGGGAATTAAACTAACTTGCTCCTTCTATTGATCCCATAGGTTGTTCTCAGATTACTGCGAAGCAAGTCCGTCTTTGCCTTTTCTATTTCATGACACTGTCTGACATGCTCCTCCAATGTCCTTTTAGTATATGCATCCTCATTTAAGTGTAACTTCATGTCCCTAAAAGAACACTCACAGTGTCTGCAATTACTGTATGCAAAGCTCACACCCTCTTTGAACCCTGCTAGTTCATGTTGTTTCAGGGTGTCTCCAGAGAGAGAAACCATGGCACCATATATCGTTTTCTCTCCATTAATAGTTAGCATTTAACCACACTGTACAATGCACCCATGTCTTTCTTGATTCTATTCAAAATTACATCTACACCAGATTGACGGAGGTCTGCTGATCTAGCCATGGCAAGTAGCCTGCTAGTAAACAGTTTAGGCCTGTATTTTGGATTTATATTTCCTAGGGTGTCGTACCACTATTAACAACTTGTTTTTTGATGCAAAGGATCCAAGTAGATTATAGATCTCTATATTATCCGTGTACAGAACAATCTGCAATGCATTTAGTTTCTCTGAAGATAAGGGATGTGATTTTAGAAGAGCACCATCAACAATGTCATGCACACCTGGGGTCCCTTTTCAACCATAGACAATATCCTTGGGTGTGATAAGAACTGTTCTAGACTTTTGACTAATTGTACATAATGAAATAATTTGTCTTTGATGAAATACTATTTTGATCCTCCACAGTTCATCCTGCATATGGTTCGAGCAATTGGAATTTCCTCTGCGTCCAAACAGCTAAACTGCTTCTTAATAACACTGTCCTGTCTAAATGTTGTTCCAACACCAGCAAAAAGGTCAATGAAAATGTAAAATATATCCATGGCATCTTTTTCAAGTTGACCTGATGTGCTTCCTGAATGCTTCTTTAGCACTCCATCTGCTTCCTGAGGTTGTCCAATAGTGATGATTGATACTGCCTTAGCCCAGCAACAATGTAATTCACACCTTTCCCGAAAATGAGAGAGAGAGAGAGAGGTGGTGATGTCATCAATCATGGAGGTTGGAACACACCATCATGTATACTTATGATATGCAGATTTTGCTTATGACATATCCATTAACATAAGGACATAAGGGATCAACAATAGTAAGGTGGACAACCTAGCACTGAGAATGAACTCAACCATCACTGAAATACTACAAAATGCTCTGCATAATGTAACTAACCAAATGCTATGCTCTGTTTAGACAAAGCATCTTACCTGTGAGAGACGATGCTTGGCTCTGGCATTTACCACAAAAGCAGTGGCATGTGTTGTCAGATGCTAAAAAAATGTTGACATTGAATGTACTATCCTGACATGTGCAGACTGGACATTACTAGTTCATGACAAGTATAATGTTTGTGACAGGATTAGTGGTTGCGAAGACTGACTATGAATGCTATTAGTATAACCAAGTACTTAAAAAATATTGTCAATTTCAGTAGATTGCCACCAACAGAGTAACTTACTTGTTGCACTGTGACAGCTCCATGTTGGTCAATGCCCCTTTGCCCTTCATCCGAGTCATGTGTATGGAGTTGCTGATCAGTGATGTTGGAGTTAGCGAGAAGCTGATCGGGTTGAATGTTGTCCTGTGTACCACATATCAAAGAAACAGATTATTATTTGAAATATTAATTTCACGAATAGAGCTACTTAAGTGTTTTGTTCCTATTTATCATTGATTATTTTCACATTAACCCAGCTTTAGCCATAAGAGTCATTTTAGCTAAAATTATCGAATAGCCTATGGACAGTATGACTTTGGTTCGTGTATTGTCTGTCAATTAAATAATTATTTAAAATACAGAAAACAAAAACAAATCCTAGCTAGCTACTTACTTGTGGTACTTGGCTTTCCTCCGATGGCTGTTCACCTGGTCGGATGCCTTCAAGTAGGTGTTGAAGGGGTCTTCTCTTTACATGATGATAGAAGGAATTTTACACTCTATATTCCTCAGTGCATCCATCAATACCACAGAGCAACTAGAAATCAGGGCTGCAAATGTGCAATCTATTTCTATGGCTCAATAACAGCTTCAATTAAAAAGTAATACAAGTGCAGCAGATAACGCACCGCCAAAGCATCTTGAACATTACTAAAAGGAAACACAAGTAAAACCTTCCGACTGCTTTCGATGAAAAGGGCAAAAAGAACTGAACATGATGTTCACAAGTATTTATAATACGACCAAGTAATTTGATTGGAGTAGAGTATAACAGCACTGGGACTTTTAACTATACATTACTCCGCTTTACAGGTGTTCTAATAACCATTAATGTCGCGTTCTGACCTTAGTTCTTTTATTATGTCTTTGTTTTAGTATGGTCAGGGCGTGAGTTGGGTGGTTTGTCTATGTTCTTTTTTCTATTGATTTGGGATTGCTGTGTTCGGCCTGGTATGATTCTCAATCAGAGGCAGCTGTCAATCGTTGTCCCTGATTGAGAATCATACTTAGGGAGCCTGGTTTCACTTTTGAGTTGTGTGTGTTTATTTTCCGTGTTAGTGTTGGTGCCACACGGGACTGTTTCGGTTTGATTACTTTGCGTTTATTGTTTTGTTCAGTGTTCATTACTTTATTAAAAAACATGAACACTTACCACGCTGCGCTTTGGTCCTCACCTTCTTCCACCACAGACGATCGTTACAATGAATTACATTAACGATCGTTATCTATCTTAGATTGTAACAAACCTCACACCGCAAAGCTGAACATATTTCCACAAATAATATATGAGTTAAATTGGTCGTCAGGAGAGGGCAGTAACGTGTAGACCTACACAAAGTAGCAAGCTAGTGTGCAGGAAAATGTTTGTGGTGCTTGGCAACAGTCCAGTCCCAGTCCAGTTGTGGAACTATGTGTGTTGGTGGAGCCAAATAAATTATTAAATAAATTAACCAATCATAATCTGTTAACTAATAAATGGCGCTTGTAGAACTGTTGGATAAAAGCAATATCACACTCAAGGTCGTTCTGTTATACTGAATATTATTATCTCCGGCACTCGGTCGCAATCACAGCCGTGCTGATATTCAGCACATATTCCCTCCTGTGATATTGCTTAACTGACTTACGTTCATCACATTATCTAGCTACGTAAGGGAGGCCTATAAATAAAAAGTCAAAGACGGTCCAAATCTTTGAGTCATCTAACAACACCATGAATGAAGATGGAATGGATGACACATATCCATCCGGGCATGGATCATATATCAATCGCAGTATTAAAAGGTAATGTTAATTTGTTTATACCCCATATACCTTTCTCCTTAGCAAGCTAACGTATATATCAATGATTTCGTTCTGCTGGTGATTCTTTGATCCACCTCACTGCAGACAACATCATTCTGTATACCTCTGGACCTTCATTGGACACTGTGTTAACTAACCTCAAGACGAGCTTCAATACCATACAACTCTCCTTCCGTGGCCTCCAACTGCTTTTAAATGCAAGTAAAACTAAATGCATGCTCTTCAGCATCCAGCATCACTACTCTGGACGGTTCTGACTTAGAATATGTGGACAACTACAAATACCTAGATGTCTGGTTAGACTGTAAACTCTCCTTCCAGACTCACATCTCCAATCCAAAATTAAATCTAGAATCGTCTTCCTATTCCGCATCATAGCATCCTTCACTCATGCTGCCAAACATACCCTCGTAAAACTGACCATCCTACCGATCCTCGACTTTGGCGATGTCATTTACAAAATAGCTTCCAACACTCTCTACTCAACAAATTGGATGCAGTCTATCACAGTGCCATCTGTTTTGTCACCAAAGCCCCATATACTACCCACCACTGCGACCTGTATGATCTCATTGGCTGGCCCTCGCTTCATACTTGTCGCCAAACCCACTGGCTCCAGGTCATCTACAAGTCTCTGCTAGGTAAAGCCCGCCTTATCTCAGCTCACTGGTCACCATAGCATCACCCACCCGTAGCACGCGCTCCAGCAGGTATATCTCACTGGTCACCCCCAAAGCCAATTCTTACTTTGGCCGCCTCTCCTTCCAGTTCTCTGCTGCCAATGACTGGAACGAACTGCAAAAATCTCTGAAGCTGGACATTCTTACCTCCCTCACTAGCTTTAAGTACCAGCTGTCAGAGCAGCTCACAGATCACTACACCTGTACATAGCTCATCTGTAAATAGCCCATCCAATCTACCTCATCCCCATACTGTATTTATTTATCTTGCTCATTTGCACCCCAGTATCTCAACTTGCACATCTTCTGCACATCCTACCATTCCAGTGTTTAATTGCTATATTGTAATTACTTCCCCACCATGGCCTATTTATCGCCTTTACCTCTCTTATCCTACCTCATTTGCACATGCTGTATATAGATTTTTCTACTGTATTATTGATTGTATGTTTGTTTATTCCATGTGTAACTGTGTTGTATGTGTCGAAGTGCTTTGCTTTATCTTGGCCAGGTCGCAGTTGCAAATGAGAACTTGTTCTCAACTAGCCTACCTGGTTAAATAAAGGTGAAATAAATACAAAATTTAAACGTTCATTTGCATTGGAATGTTGGCAAACCAAGTTAGCATGCTGATTTTAACTAGGCAACATTGACTGTTAGCAGTTAATAACTGCAAGAACGGACATTCGTTGAAAACACTTGAACTTTGGTTAGATTGACAATGCTTTATTGTCAGAAATAGTGTTAAGGTGTAAATGTGCCCTAATGACTGACACCGTCGATTATTTAGCTTCCCCGTCTTTGGCGCCCTTTCTGTTGACAATAGAAAATAAATAGAAAGGGCGCCAAAGACGGCGAAGTTAAATGATCGTATCTAGTCAAGCAAAGATTAATGTAACTAAGATTTTCAATATGGGCGACAATTAGACGTTAATGTTAGTTTCATTAGAGCAAGCTATCTTTTGGTTTAAAGTACTTAACGTCAATGTTAATGATATACTGGTAGTGATAGTCTAATTTTGTTAGCTAACATTAGCTAGCTTGGTAAATCATTCCTGCATTAACTGGAAAGGGAAGACAGTATACTAATGTCTCATAACCTATATCAACATGACACTTTGCATCTATAAACTATGTTTTAGTTGCTAATTACTTAACTATTTACCATGTGGTTAAATATGTTTTTCAGCTGCTAATATAAGCATCCACTGTATATTTGTAATAATGACAATTACAGTACTGAATGAATTGTTATTCTTTTATAATACATACATAAAAATCAATTTAGTCTCGAATAAATAATGAAACATGTTCAATTTGGTTAAAATAATGCAAAAACACAGTGTTGGAGAAGAAAGTAAAAGTGCACTATGTGCCATGTAAAAAAGCAAACGTTTAAGTTCCTTGCTCAGAACATGAGAACATATGAAAGCTGGTGGTTCATTTTAACACGAGTCTTCAATATTCCCAGTTAAGAAGTTTTAGGTTGTAGTTATTATAGGAATTATAGGACTATTTCTCTCTTTACCATTTGTATTTCATATACCTTTGACAATTGTATGTTCTTATAGGCACTATAGTATTGCCAGCCTAATCTCGGGAGTTGACAGGCTTGAAGTCATAAACAGAGCTGTGCTTCAAGCATCGCAAAGAGCTCCTGGCAAACGCAGGAAAGTGCTGTTTGACTGAATGTTTACGAGCCTGTTGCTGCCTACCGCTCAGTCAGACTGTTCTATCAATTATCATATCATAGACTTAATTATAATATAATAAACACACAGAAATACGAGCCTTAGGTCATTAATATGGTCAAATTCAGAAACTATAATTTGGAAACAAAACGTTTATTATTTCAGTGAAATATGGAACCGGCATCCATAAGTCTAAATATTGCTGTTACATTGCACAACCTTCAATGTTATGACACAATTATGTAAAGTTCTGGCAAATTAATTATGATCTTTGTTAGGAAGACATGGTCTTCACACAGTTCGCAATGAGCCAGGCGGCCCAAACTGCTGCATATACCCTGACTCTGCTTGCACAGAACGCAAGAGAAGTGACACAATTTCCCTAGTTAATATTACCTGCGAACATGAATTCCTTTTTGTCACACCCTGATCTGTTTCACCTGTCATTGTTATTGTCTCCACCCCTTCCAGGTGTCACTTGTTTTCCCCAGTGTATTTATCCCTGTGTTTCCTGTCTCTCTGTGTCAGTTCGTCTTGTATGTTTCCAAGTCAACCAGCGTTTTTCTTCTTCTCCTGCTTTTTGCAATCTCCTTTTTCTAGTCCTCCCGCTTTTGACTCTTTGTACCCACATGCCTGACCATTCTGCCTGCCTTGACCATGAGCCTATCTGCCACTCTGTATCTCCTGGACTCTGATCTGGTTTTGACCTTTTTGCCTGTCCGCGACCATTCTCTTGCCTACCCCTTTGGATTAATTAACATTGTAAGACTCATACCATCTGCCTCCTGTGTCTGAATTTGGGTCTCGCCTTGTGCCTTGATACTTTTAGCTAAATATGCAGGTTTAAAAAATATATACTTGTGTATTGATTTTAAGAAAGGCATTCATGTTTATGGTTAGGTACATTGGCGCAACGATAGTGCTTTTTTCATAAACGTGCTTGTTAAATGATCACCCGTTTGGCGAAGTAGGCTGTGATTCAATGATAAATTAACAGGCATACTTTTAGCTAAATATGCAGGTTTAAAAAATATATACTTGTGTATTGATTTTAAGAAAGGCATTCATGTTCATGGTTAGGTACATTGGCGCAACGATAGTGCTTTTTTCATAAACGTGCTTGTTAAATGATCACCCGTTTGGCGAAGTAGGCTGTGATTCAATGATAAATTAACAGGCACCACATTGATTATTTGCAGTGGAGGACAAGCTAGTTAAACTAGTAATATCATAAACCATGTGTAGTTAACTAGTGATTATGTTAAGATTGATTGTTTTTTGGAAGATAAGTTTAATGCTAGCTAGCAACTTACAGCTCCTTGCTGCACAGGCGTAACAGGTGGTCAGCCTGCCACGCAGTCTGCCCATTGAGTGCAGTGTAATAGGCCATAATCAGCATCCAAAAATGCAGATTACCGATTGTTATGAAAACTTGAAATCGTCCCTGCCGATTAATCAGTTGCCCTCTGCTCTCCACCCCCCCACCCCTCTCCAAACCCAAGAGACCAACATGGTGCCACCAGAACTGTACAGCTTGTCAGCCCACAGTATGCCCTATACACAGACACAGAGTTGGAGCAATCAAGAAGCACCTTTTTTGAAAAACAGTGTGCTGGACAAGGAGACTATCCTTTCCAAAGAGCTTCGCTGTCGATTAGTCAGGAATATAGTCACAAGCAGTGTTTCCATATAAATGCAACTTCTACTACTACTACTCTAAACGAGGTACTAGAAACAAAGTGACTATTTAGTCTTCACCGTTTCCTGTGGAATGAGTATGGGGGGGTAGTTCCAGCGGAAACATTGGTCTTAATTTCAGTCTACATATTAAAATGTTAACTGGTCAGGTTTGTTATGTGTTCTGGCATCAGAAACTACTGAGAGCCTACAGAACCAGGCGAGACATTATACAACTACACAGGAGATGTACAAAACCAAGGCCAGACCCAACCAAAAGGATGTTTCCTAGCTCCTGGACCTTGCATTCCAAGCAAGGCAAGCCTTCATCAACTCTGATGATACTAAGGTGCAGGACAGGCCTAACAAGATACTTGGTAGCATATCCCCGTTTCAGAGAGCTGGATCATGTAAGCAAATGTATTCATTTTAACAGTCTGATGGCCTTGAGATAGAAGCTATTTTTCAGTCTCTCCGTCCCAGCTTTGATGCACCTGAACTGACCTCGCCTTCTGGATTGTAGCGGGGTGAACAGGCAGTGACTCGGGTGGTTGTCCTTGATGATCTTTTTGGCCTTCCTGTGACATCGGGTGCTGTAGGTGTCCTGGAGGGCAGGTAATTTGCCTCCAGTGATGTGTTGTGCAGACCGCACCACACCCTGGAGAGCCTTGGGGTTGTGGGCGGTGCAGTTGCCTTACCAGGTGGTGATACAACCCAACAGGATGCTCTCAATTGGGCGTCTGTAAAAAAAATTGAGGGTTTTGGGTGACAAGCCACATTTCTTCAGCCTCCTGAGGTTGAAGAGACGTTGTTGTACATTCTTCACCGCACTGTCTGTGTGGGTGGAGCATTTCAGTTTGTCAGTGATGTGTACGCTGAGGAACTTAAGACTTTCCACCTCCACTGCTGCCCCATTGATGTTGATAGGGGGTGCTCCCTTTGCTGTTTCCTGAAGTCCACGATCATCTCTGTTTTGTTGACGTCGAGTGAGAGATTGTTTTCATTAAATTCATTAAAAATCCTACAATGTGATTTTCTGGATTTTTATTCTCATTTTGTCTGTCATAGTTGAAGTGTACCTATGATGAAAATTACAGGCCTCTCTCATCTTTTTAAGTGGGAGAACTTGCACAATTGGTGGCTGACTAAATACTTTTTTCTCCCCCCCACCTTCTGACGTTCCCAGAATCTCTGTGTTAACCAAGGGTTTTGCAAATGTAACCTCAGTAGGGTAGAGAGAGGAAAAAGGGGGGAAGAGGTATTTATGACTGTCATAAACCTACCCCCCAGGCCAACGTCATGACAAGGTGCATCAGACTGTTAAATAGCCATCACTAGCACATTAGAGGCTGCTGCCCCATATACACTGACTTGAAAACACTGGCCACTTTAATAATGATACACTAGTCACTAATATAGTTTACATATTTTGTGTTACTCATCTCATACAATTGAAGTCGGAAGTTAACATACACGTAGGTTGGAGTCATTAAAACTAGTTTTTCAACCACCCCGCAAATTTCTTGTTAACAAACTATAGTTTTGGCAAGTCGGTTAGGACATGTACTTCAAATCAAATCAAATTTTACTTGTCACATACACATGGTTAGCAGATGTTAATGCGATTCTAGCTAAATGCTTGTGCTTCTAGTTCCGACCATGCAGTAATATCCAATGAGTAATCTAACCTAACAATGTCTAACCTACTTTGTGCATGACATAAGTAATTTTTCCAACAATTGTTAACAGACAGATTCTTTTACTTATAATTCACTTGTGTCACAATTCTAGTGGGTCAGAAGTTTACATACACTAAGTTGACTGGGCCTCTAAACAGCTTGGAAAATTCCAGAAAATGATGTCATGGATTTAGAAGCTTCTGACAGTCTAATTGACATCATTTGAGGTGTACCTGTGGATGTATTTCAAGGCCTTCAAACCCAGTGCCTCTTTGCCTCTTTGCTTGACATCATGAGAAAATCAAAAGACATCAGCGAAGACCTCAGAAAAAGAATTGTAAACCTCCACAAGTCTGGTTCATCATTGGGAGTACGTAAGTATAAAGACCATGGGACCACGCAGCCGTCATAACGCTCAGGAAGGAGACGCATTTTGGAAGCTACCCTGCCGTAGCCTAGTGGTTAGAGCGTTGGACTAGTAACCGGAAGGTTGCAAGTTCAAACCCCCGAGCTGACAAGGTACAAATCTGTTGTTCTGCCCCTGGACAGGCAATTAACCCACTGTTCCTAGGCTGTCATTGAAAATAAGAATTTGTTCTTAACTGACTTGCCTAGTTAAATAAATAAAAAAAGAAGATGGTTATGGATATCAAATGGATTCAGTAGCCAATCTTATTTTGCTAGATTCTAACCAATGACAGGGCCGTCTTCTGATCAGAGTGAGCAGGCGTTCTGTGTCACGCAACGTGTGTCAATATCTGTTTCTTTGTTTGCTCTTAGGATCAGGGCACCATTGAAAATAGTGATTTCTGGGGTAGCGTCTAGTGTGGAGATCGAGCAATTGAAGTTGAAGATTCCTGTTTGGTACGCCCGCAGTGTGGTGTGTCGCAGACCCGGTTATCCCGTTGGAGATTTTGTGCCGAATCCACTGCGTTGTTTCAGGTGCAATGTTTATGGTCATGTCACAGCAGTGTGTAGGAAGAAGATCCCAAGATGTGGGACATGTACAGGAGGGCATGGGACAGAAGATTGTGTAGTTTTGGTGGATAAAGTTGTGTGTGTTAACTGTAGGGGTGCCCATGTTGCTGTGGATCAGAAGTGTCCGGTTCGAGAGAGGCAGGTTGAAGAAGCCAGAGTCAGGCAGATGATGTCGGTCTTATGTTGAGGCAGTGAACAAAGTAGAGGAGGATGGGTCAAGGGTGAGGAATCCTGAGAGGATTCCAGTGAGTAGTAGATTTGTGCCAGCACAGAGGGATATGCCAAAAGAGTGATTTATGCTTCAGTAAGGTTGGCTTCATAGCGTTAATAGCAATGGTTATCAACTGTAACGCAGAAATGGAATGTAAATCACAGAAAATAGATGTGGTGGCAGCTGCAGATATGTATTTGTGTATACGAGATGTGACTTCAGAAGAGTTACAGGATATTTTGAGGGGTGGTGTCCCGTCCTCCCAGGATGTTGGCATAGTGCAGGTACAGATAGGGTCAAAGTAGTGGGTTTTTGATGAGTGTAGCTGGCGATGTCTAGGGCTATATTTCACTAGAGGAACAGAAATAATGAAGAACGTGTAATTTAAGTAGGCTGTGACTGGCCTCACACACGCCAGTACAGTATGTAGTGGTGTATGCACCTAAAAGTTGGATGCGCTCCGCCAACCAAATTCCAAAGAATGACAGGGCAAGGTAATGACTGCGGTTCAAACTCCATCTTAGAGGGCGGTTCAAATGATTAGCCAAGCAAGGGAAGTTTGCAAAATAAGCCCCTCTGCCCTCGTTTTTAGTCGAGTTTGCAAGTGTACAATTATGTTCACTTCTGGGCCTGAAACTCCCCATAATTCAATTCGAGACAATTGTACATCTGCTAAGAAAAGTCAGCCAAAAATTAAAACCTCAACATCAATATGGAGTCAACATACAAGTGTAAGTAAAAACGAATGTAAACAAGTTAGAAATTGTGCTACTAATGCACTTGATAGCACAAACACCTCTTGTAAAAGTAATTATGTTTTTGTTTGGTTAGCTTTAGGAAATTGTAGAAATAAAACATTTTCCTTCTTCATTATGTTCCAACTAGGCAGGCTAACGTTATTTAGCCAATTCATTTGCTAGCTTTCATACAGTAGGCGTATATTAATAATTATATAATTAATGTAAGTAGACATGCAATTATAATTGACTGTTGCGCAAATAAAGCACCCACAAGCTAATAGTGGCTGAAAACACAATCCATTTAAAAATCATTCCTTCCTCCCTCGCTCTACAAGTGTATACTCGTCAGACGTCATCAGAGGTGTCCACTTAATTTGAGGGGATAGGAACACTTTTAAGTGTTTGGACTGCAGCGTTCACGTCGTACGAGGTAGACGTAGAACTGCAAACCAGATGGCATTGTTTTCAATGAGAGCGGACGGTAAAATGTCGTTGAGGCTGGTAGTGAATACCGTCAGCTAGACGGGACTTGCGGCCAAATTGTTTTCTAACGGATGTTGATTTGCACTGATTTAGTTCACTGAAATCAACCATAGCAACATACGGTAACCCTCTATAACGCTTTATTTGTCCCTCTATGCCGACAGGTATGACGGACTTCGCGTGTCTCGTCTAAACTCAGCATATATCACATGATCATTTATGTGAGAGGATAGACCAATGAGGAGCAGCAGTGAGTTTTTGAAAGGTGATCAGTAACATAAGAGAGGGAAAACTCGCAGCGAAACGTGAAAAAGGTCCATCGACCATATCACATCAGAAGCAGTACAAGCTACTGTACATGGAAATATAAATACATCAGTGACCGACAATATTCTCGAAAAAACAGACCTGTTGTGAAATTTCTAGATTTTCCGTCACCAAATCACGAATACAATAATTTGGAACGAGCCACCTGAAGGTGATTTGTGTTTTACTTGTCAACGTAGTAACGTTAGCTAGCTAAGCTTAGTGCTAGATAGCTAACTTGAGCTAATTCATTATTGTTAGCTAGCAAGTTAACCAGCTATTTAACTAGCCTGCTAACTTAGCTAGCTAGTTCCAACGGTTGTTGGATTACCTTTTGTGTTTTATGAACTATGTTAGCTAGAACACTCAGTGGGTGAAATACTGATGAACATGAGTAGCTAGCTATGGATGATATAGCTAGTTATTTCACCTAGATTTTGTTTGCTAGGGTGGGTTAGTTAAACAAAAAACGTAGCTAGTAACGTTACTGTAGTAGATTAAACTTGTTGCCTTACTTAGCCATCTAACGTCAGCTAGTTACATTCATTGGTTTATGATGCGCAGTACAGGTGCATTGATCACATCTGACCTGTAATTGTCATGTTATTGCCTTTTGCTTGGGCTTTACTAACTTCTTTGAGGTTTATTGGTAGACTTCAAACGATGTGGTGTATTGCCGCTACGTACTATACGGGCAGTAAATTAAATAAAACATCATACTCCTTCAGTCAGTCCAAATCACAGGATTCCTTGTAATGCTCCTGCTGTAAAATCCCCGAGTCCCTAAACTTTCAGATGCACTCTTTTCAGGTTGGCATCATGTCTCAGAAGCAGATATATTACTCTGACAAATATGACGATGAGAAATTCGAGTATAGGTAAGTTAAGACTACGTTTTTCTAAAACTGTTTTTTATCTAGCTAGCTAATATCGACATGTATTTCTTGCCTGGCAGAGGTCTTCCTTCCTAGCCATGTGAGGTTGACACTGCATGACTCAGTAAAGTACCATTCAATTTCTCCACTCTCTGTAGGCACGTGATGCTGCCCAAGGACATTGCCAAGCGTGTGCCCAAGACCCATCTGATGTCAGAGACTGAGTGGAGGAACCTGGGTGTCCAGCAGAGTCAAGGCTGGATACACTACATGATCCATCAACCAGGTACACTGTCAGATGTTAGTATTAACACTCAGTACAGTAGAAAGAGTGAAGTGCTGGTGAATACAGCAGCATAAAGGTTATTATGGGGGAATACAACACTGAACTGTACTGGGGGATTACACTTGTGCCTATGTCGCACCATGGTGGTTCATATCAGTACAGTAGGCAGTGTGATGTGGTGAATCCAGCGGCATAACACTGAATTGTAGCCTACTGTACTTGGTGGAAATCTGACTTGGGGATTACTTTTGTACCCATGTCTTGGGTTTGGGTCATTACTGCTACACTGGTGATTAGGATGTGCTACTCCTTAGATGAAGCTCATGTTGAATTCTCTGGGTACTGTATAAACCATCATGTGATATGGGGTGTATAGACTTGGAAATAAACGGGCTTGAACGGAGAGGGAACTACCGGCATTTGTCCAATAAGAAACTTCACACTGCTTTTGATAGTAACACTGATCTTAAATAATCTTACTTATCGGCCTCACGGCCTTCGTCGGAGCTTTTGTGGCTTAAATGTTTTTTTTTTGCACCCTTATGTAGACCAAGCCCCACCCACATCCGTTCCACGCATCGAAAGGGGTTGAGGCGAAGGAAAAACAAACAAGTCCTACCAAATAAACAATATACATTTCATAAATATTCTAATAATATGTGTAAATAAGACGTATTAAACATGTCTGTAAAACCACAATGAGGACATAACTTGCTCGGTAGTTCTTCATTAATCATTGGGTACATCGTACGAAAAACAGAGCAATCTTAAATAGGAGCATGATGAGATGCCTATGTATGTTGTGAATTTGAACATGAATTATGCCCCTATTTAAGATTACTATGATGTTTTTCATATGATGTACCCAATGATTAATGAAAATGTGCTCGGGAGGTCTATGTCTTCATTGTGGTTTTACAGATGTTTAATACGTCTAATTTACACACTTTATTCAAATATTTATGAAATGTATATAGTTATATTTGGTGGCACTTATTTGTTTTTCCTTCACCTCAACCCCTTTCGATGCGTGGAACGGATGTGGGTGGGGCTAGGTCTACATAAGGGTGCTAATTTAAAAAAGAGAACTCACAAAAGCTCTGACGAAGGTCATGAGGCCAATACGTAAGCTTATTAAAGATCAGTGATACTATCAAGAGCAGTGTGCGGTTTCCTTTGTCCTTCATCTTGTTCAACTGTTACCATGTACCTGCAAATAAGATTGCTCAGATGTGCGAGTGCCTTACATTTTGAATGACTGTTTTTCACTCTGCACTCTGAAATCTTGTAAGTATACACAAGAAAAAGACAATAGGGAAAAACGACAACTTTTGTTCAGAAATGGGGTGAAATCTTCAACAAACGTTTTCTCAAAACACTTTCGGGCCTAGAAACAGATCAAAGAACTAGTAACCATTTTAAGCCCACAAGCAAATTCTGTCCTATGGTTAACAACTCTTCAATTAATACCTATTGTAGGTTAGTCAAACAAGAAGCCATGTCAGTATATAGGAGACAAACAAACCACATTCAGAAAAATCTCACTAGAACAGAAGAACAGGCACTTAATGAATTAATGAAAGATTCACCTTTGGTTATTAAACCTGCAGATAAGGGGGGTGCTGTGGTTGTTTTAGAATATGAAAAATATAAAGAAGAAATTCAGAGACGACTCAGCAATGAACGCTTCTATAGAAAACTGAGTGTTGATCCCACACAGGTGTTCCAAAGGGAAATATGCTCTAATCTGGAGCAAGCCCTATTAAACAAAACCTGAAAATGAATATCTTTGCTGCAAATGTGCCATACGTCCATGCCTGTACATTTTACCGAAATTACACAAACCTAAAACACAAGGTAATTATCCAGGCAGACCAGTGGTTGCAGGAATAGGCTCAATGCTAGAGCTGTTATCGATCTTTGTAGACTCTTATTAAAACTCATGTGCAAGCATTGCCATCAAATGTGAAAGACTATAGACTTCATAAACAAGATCTCACTAATAACGGGTTTAACAGAAGACGGTATTTTGGTCACCTTAGATGTCAAGAGTATATACCAGCATTCCCCATGTGGGGGGGCTGGGAGCCCTAGCTCACTATTTGGGAGACAGAGACACTAACGAATGTCCACCAACAAACTTTATTCTAGAGCTGGCTGAATAAATTGACTTATAACTATTTTGGGTTTGCGCACAGTGCAATATGATGAAGTGTGAATATTTATGCCACTCATACAGGAAAACGGTTCCAAATAAATGACATTATTACGTGTTCCACCACCCATGTTATTTCCATTATTAAATGACCATGTGGGCTGTGCTATGTAGGTTTAACCTCTCGTTCTCTCAAACAGAATCAGTGAACATAAATTAAATCTGGAGAAATTACATGGATTATCCAGTCGCAGTACATTTTAATGACCTAAAGCATGACATTTCTACCTTTTTTTTTTTAGATTGTGGCATAGAGGAAGTTAAGATATCAGACAGGGGAGGTGACATTAATAATAGTCTGAGTAAAATAGAATGTTTTGGGATTTTCACCCTCCAGACATTATTTCCTAAAGGCCTTAATGATGAAATGCCTATGTATGTTGTGAATTTGAACATGAATTTCTCCTATTTAAGATTACTCAATTTTTCGTACGATGTACCCAATGATTAATGAGAACTTGCTCGGTAGGTCTATGTCCTCATTGTGGTTTTACAGACGTTTAATACGTCTTATTTACACACATTCAAATATTTATGAAATGTATATTATATTTGGCAGCACTTTGTTTTTCCTTCGCCTCAACCTCTTTCGATGCGTGGAACTGGTGTGGGTGGGGCTAGGTCTACATAAGGGTGCTAATTTAAATAAACAAACTCAAAAGCTTTGACGAAGGCCGTGAGGCCGATACGTAAGCTGTTTTTACGCCCAAGTCATAAGACTACTGAACAGGTGACCAAATGGTTACCTGGACTATTTGCATTGTGTGGCCCCCACCTAACCCCTCTTTTACGCTGCTGCTACTCTGTTTATCATATATACATAGTCACTTTAACTATACATTAATGTACAACCATATCTACATACTACCTCAATCAGCCTGACTAACCAGTGTATGTATATAGCCTTGCTACTGTTATTTTCAAATGTCTTTTTACTGCTTTATTTCTTTACTTAACTACACACACTTAACTACACAAGTAAGCATTTCACTGTAAGGTGTTCGGCGCACATGACAAATAAATAATCTTTGATTTGATTATTAAAAGGTCAGTGACTATCGAGCAGTGTGCGGTTTCCTTTCTACTGTTACCATGCACCTGCAAATAAGATTGCTTGGATGTGCGAGTGCCTTTTAAATTTCCAATAAGAATTTTTTCATCCAAAAAATTTTTTTTCTTTGGTTTGTTAGTGTGCACTAATGAATGCAGTAGGGTTGGGTGATATTACAATAGCATCGTCGATGGTGACTACATCATGTGACAGACGATTGTTTAGCCTATATTTGAACTTGACTGGCGTCGCGCAGTAGAAAATTGAGTCTCGCAGCACACATTCTGAGTCATTTGCCTATATATATTTTTTTATCTCCCGATCAAACTGACTTAGGAGGAACCCAGGGCCAACCGCACCAGCATATGGTCTCACAAGGGGTCTGAGGATCTCATCTCGGTACCCAATGGCAGTCAGGCTACCTCTTTCGAGCACATGGAGGGCTGTGCGGCCCCCCAAAGAAATGCCACCCCACACCATGACTGACCCACCGCCAAACCGGTCATGCTGGAGGATGTTGCAGGCAGCAACATCCACGTTGTCTCCAGACTGTCACGTCTGTCACGTGCTCAGTGTGAACCTGCTTTCGTCTGTGAAGAGCACAGGGCACCAGTGGCGAATTTGCCAATCTTGGTGTTCTCTGGCAGATGAAAAACGTCCTGCACGGTGTTGGGCTGTAAGCACAACCCCCACCTGTGGACGTCGGGCCCTAATACCACCCTCATGGAGTCTGTAACTGACCGTTTGAGCAGACATATGTGTGGCCTGCTGGAGGTCATTTTGCAGGGCTCTGCCAGTTTTCCTCCTGCTCCTCCTTGCACAAAGGCGGAGGTAGTGGTCCTGCTGCTGGGTTGTTGCCCTCCTACGGCCTCCTCCACGTCTCCTGATGTACTGGCCTGTCTTCTGGTAGCGCCTCCATGCTCTGGACACTACGCTGACAGACACAGCAAACCTTCTTGCCACAGCTCGCATTGATGTACCATCCTGGATGAGCTGCACTACCTGAACCACTTGTGTGGGTTGTAGACTCCGTCTCATGCTACCACTAAGAGTGAAAGCACCGCCAGCTTTCAAAAGTGACCAAAACATCAGCCAGGAAGCATAGGAACTGAGAAGTGGTCTTTGGTCCCCACCTGCAGAACCACTCCTTTATTGGCGGTGTCTTGCTAATTGCCTATAATTTTCACCTGTTGTCTATTCCATTTGCACAACAGCATGTGAAATTTATTGTCAATCAGTGTTGCTTCCTAAGTGGACAGTTTGATTTCACAGAAGTGTGATTGACTTGGAGTTACATTGTGTTGTTTAAGTGTTCCCTTCATTTTTTTGAGCAGTGTACATTTAATCTTGATGTTCTGTCAATTTAAAGTATTGATTGGAGACTTATTTGTGGAGGAAGTTAACTTTTTCTGGGTGTTTTGTGTTTCCCATGACTGTTTTTGTATTTTAATGTGTATATGTTTGGGTATAATGTATATATTTATGTTGCATATTCAGGGCAAATTTGTAAAAGAGACCTAGGACTCAATCATTGCTGTTTTAAATAAGGTTAAATAACATGTTTTAAAATGTTAGTTTTCAGATCCACTTTACTTGAAGTTTCATAACTTTATTTTGTTTTTAGTGGGAGGCAGGGCTCTACAGTGTGACCGTTTTACTCGCACATGCGCCAAAATATTCATGTGCGACCTGGAAAAATCAAGGTCCGTGTAAAGCCTTGTTAGGAACCATTTGTGCTTCCTTCTTGCCACCCTACATGCCAGATTTGTTGAGTGCTTGGGATGTTGTCACATGCACACTTTAACCAGTCTTGGCCATAAAAGCCTGTAGCTCTTTCAAAGTTGCCATTGGACTCAAATCAAATCAAATAATTTTATTTATCACATATACTTGGTTAGCAGTTGTTAATGCGAGTGTAGCGAAATGCTTGTGCTTCTAGTTCCGACAATGCAGTAATAACCAACAAGTAATCTAGCTAACAATTCCAAAACTACTACCTTATAGACAAGTGTAAGGGGATAAAGAATATGTACATAAAGATATATGAATGAGTGATGGTACAGAGCGGCATAGGCAAGATACAGTAGATGGTATTGAGTGCAGTATATACATATCAGATGAGTATGTAAACAAAGTGGCATAGTTAAAGTGGCTAGTGATACATGTATTACATAAGGATGCAGTAGATGATATAGAGTACAGTATATACGTATACATATGAGATGAATAATTTAGGGTATGTAAACATTATATTAGGTAGCATTGTTTTAAAGTGGCTAGTGATATATTTTACAATTTCCCATCAATTCCCATTATTAAAGTGGCTGGAGTTGAGTCAGTGTGTTGGCAGCAGCCACTCAATGTTAGTGATGACTGTTTAACAGTCTGATGGCCTTGAGATATAAGCTGTTTTTCAGTCTCTCGGTCCCAGCTTTGATGCACCTGTACTGACATCGCCTTCTGGATGATAGCGGGGTGAACAGGCAGTGGCTCGGGTGGTTGTTGTCCTTGATGATGTTTATGGCCTTCCTGTGACATCGGGTGGTGTAGGTGTCCTGGAGGGCAGGTAGTTTGCCCCCGGTGATGCGTTGTGCAGACCTCACTACCCTCTGGAGAGCCTTACGGTTGTGGGCGGAGCAGTTGTAGTACCAGGCGGTGATACAGCCCGACAGGATGCTCTCGGTTGTGCATCTGTAGAAGTTTGTGAGTGCTTTTGGTGACAAGCCGAATTTCTTCAGCCTCCTGAGGTTGAAGAGGCGCTGCTGCGCCTTCTTCACGATGCTGTCTGTGTGGGTGGACCAATTCAGTTTGTCTGTGATGTGTACGCCGAGGAACTTAACTTACTACCCTCTCCACTACTGTTCCATCGATGTGGATAGGGGGGTGTTCCCTTTGCTGTTTCCTGAAGTCCACAATCATCTCCTTAGTTTTATTGACGTTGAGTGTGAGATTATTTTCCTGACACCACACTCCGAGGGCCCTCACCTCCTCCCTGTAGGCCGTCTCGTCGTTGTTGGTAATCAAGCCTACCACTTGTGTCGTCTGCAAACTTGATGATTGAGTTGGAGGCGTGCGTGGCCACGCAGTCGTGGGTGAACAGGGAGTACAGGAGAGGGCTCAGAACGCACCCTTGTGGGGCCCCAGTGTTGAGGATCAGCGGGGTGGAGATGTTGTTGCCTACCGAGCTGTTTTACTTGCGGGCCGTGTCAGTGGCACTGTATTGTCCTCAAAGCGGGCAAAAAAGTGATTTAGTCTGCCTGGGAGCAAGACATCCTGGTCCGTGACGGGGCTGGTTTTCTTTTTGTAATCCGTAAGTAACTGTAGACCCTGCCACATACCTCTTGTGTCTCAGCCGTTGAATTGAGATTCTACTTTGTCTCTATACTGACGCTTAGCTTGTTTGATTGCCTTGCGGAGGGAATAGTTACACTGTTTGTATTCGGTCATGTTTCCAGTCACCTTGCCCTGATTAAAAGCAGTGGTTCGCGCTTTCAGTTTCACGCGAATGCTGCCATCAATCCACGGTTTCTGGTTTGGGAATGTTTTAATCGTTGCTATGGGAACAACATCTTCAACGCACGTTCTAATGAACTTGCTCACCGACTCAGCGTTTTTGTCAATGTTGTTGTCTGACGCAATACGGAACATATCCCAGTCCACGTGATGGAAGCAGTCTTGGAGTGTGGAATCAGATTGGTCGGACCAGCGTTGAACAGACCTCAGCGCGGGAGCTTCTTGTTTTAGTTTCTGTCTGTGTAGGCAGGGATCAACAAAATGGAGTTGTGGTCAGCTTTTCCGAAAGGAGAGCGGGGCAGGGCCTTATATGCGTTGCGGAAGTTGGAATAGCAATGATCCAAGGTTTTTCCAGCCCTGGTTGCGCAATCGACATGCTGATCAAATTTAGGGAGTCTTTGTTTTCAGATTAGCCTTGTTAAAATCCCCAGCTACAATGAATGCAGCCTCCGGATATATGGATTCCAGTTTGCAAAGAGTCAAATAAAGTTCGTTCAGAGCCATCACATCGATGGCTTGGGGGGGAATATATACGGCTGTGATTATAATCGAAGAGAATTCCCTTGGTAGATAATGCGGTCGACATTTGATTGTGAGGAATTCTAAATCAGGTGAACAGAAGGACTTGAGTTCCTGTATGTTGTTGTGGCAACACCACGTCACGTTAACCATGAAGCAAACGCCCCCGCCCCTCTTCTTACCAGAAAGATTTTTGTTTCTGTCGGTGCGATGCGTGGAGAAACCAGCTGGCTGCACCGACTCCGACTCGCCATGTTTCCTTGAAGCAAAGAACGTTAGTCTCTGATGTCCCTCTGGAATGCTACCCTTGCTCGGATTTCATCAACCTTGTTGTCAAGAGACTGGACATTGGCGAGGAGAATGCTAGGGAGTGGTGCACGATGTGCCCGTCTCCGGAGTCTGACCAGAAGACCGCTTCGTTTTCCCCTTTTACGAAGTCGTTTTTTGGGGTCGCCGGCTGGGATCCATTCCGTTGTCCTGGGTGAAAGGCAGAACACAGGATCAGACTCATACTTGCTCGGTCAACCAGTTTGGGGTGATGGACTGATTTAAGCAGGGTATTGGTGGTGCCATACGTTTTTTTCCACTTCCTAGTAATCGTCTTGACTGTGCTCTAAAGCCAATGAAATCTTTAAAATCACATTTTATTGGTCACATACACATGGTCAGCAGATGTTATTGCGAGTGTAGTGAAATGCTTGGGCTTCTAGTTCTGACAGTGCAGAAATACCTAACAAGTAATCTAACAATTCCACAACAACTACCTAATACACACATCTAAGTAAAGGAATACGAATCTATACATTCATGGATGAGCAATGACAGAGCGGCATAGGCAAGATGCAATAGATGGTATAAAATACAGTATATACCTATGAGATGAATGATGCAAGATATGTAAACATTGACCTCGCCTTCTGGATGGTAGCAGGGTGAACAGGCAGTGGCTCGCTCGGGTGGTTGTTGTCCTTGATGATCTTTTTGGCCTTCCTGTGACATTGGGTGCTGTAGGTGTCCTGGAGGGCAGGTAGTTTGCCCCCGGTGATGTGCAGACCGCACCCCCCCTCTGGAAAGCCTTGCGGTTGTGGGTGGTGCAGTTGCCGTACCAGGTGGTGATACAGCACGACAGGATATGCTCTCCGTTGTCCATCTGTAAAAGTTTGAGGGTTGAAGAAGGCACTGTTGCCATACTGTGTGGGTGGACCATTTCAGTTTATCCTTGATGTGTACACCGTGGAACTTATCTTTCCACCTTCTCCACTGCTGTCCCGTCGACGTGGATAGGGGGATGCTCCGTTTGCCGTATCTTTTATATCCATCCTCAATCTGTGCCTTTCCTCAACGTTGTCCCAGTGTTCTTTTGAAAGCTCTTGCTGAGTGTTTGCTTTGCAATTCCCTACCCAACAAGCTGAACCTACTGGAATTGCTGAATTTATCCGGAAAGCATGCGAATCACTTCAATTTAAAACCGGTGGAGGCCAATGAACTTGTTGTGTGATTTTGAAGGTCATTGGTTACACCTAAGCTAATTTATGATTGCTTTTGCAAGGGAGTTGGACACTTATCCAACCAAGCTATTTCAGTTAAATATTTAGATTTTCTTAAATCCAGATTATTTTTTTACTTGGAATTTGTGGGGTACAATGGGTAGATCAATGGAAAATGCATTTTAATTCCTGGCTATAAGGCAACAAAAGGTGAATATTTTGAAAGGGGGTGTACACTTTGTATAGGCACTGTATGTGTGTTGACTGAAAGGCCTCTCGATTCATGAGCTGTCTTCACAAATGAAATAGGCAGTGGCATGGTGCATATAGCCATAGAAGCACAGTGACTTGCCTCAATGCAGTCATTTGTGGCTTTCAGTTATATTTTTGGCAACCCATCCCATGAGTGCATGGATCTCCAGTTGATCTGTTCTGTTATATTTAATCAACTCGGACTAACCCAGTGCACTGCTTGCTATGAATTCTATCTGATGGTGTTTGCATGTTTAGGTAAAAAGACATGTTTGGAACACTGACAAGTAAAGAGCGCAGATGAGAGGCACGCAAGCCTGTTCTGCTCCTCTACCAGAAATAAATATTAGAAAGGATTTGCCATTGCCTGCACTTACCCTCTGCCCAGACTTTCAAAAGCATTATTGTTCATCATGATTCGTCCAGTGGTATTTGATTTTGCGCTATAGACCAACTGTGTTTTTAGCGGTAAAATGTGGGTGGTTGCTAATAGGGGTGATAGCGTCGTATATCACAATGTTTTTATAGGTACATAATCAAGATAGGACAAAGGTTGGACATCGCCAAACCTATAATACAGTACAGTCATGTTGAGCTCAAAGATCAGTGTTTGTAACAAGATGCTCAGCCTCCATTGGAATGACTTGTATTATAGGCTACTACTATCTTTGATACTGGTGTCTTGTCATCAGCAGATCATGAGGTCTGACTCATTCTGTCTGTCTCCAAATACATCTGTTCTTGTCTGTCACCTGAACACAAGACATTGAATCTAAGCATTTCAGCCATGATAACCAAATACCCTACGTGGTTTACCAAGTCAGGGCATCTGTTGAACATATGGTTGGGTGTGTCCCACAAACATATTTGATGAGCTTGCCTTATGTGCACACAGCCTTGAATGAAGAAACAAAGAATTAATGGCTACATGGCTAAAGCAGACAATGCTAAGACAGGTGTTTGATGGAGAGGTTAGTGTGCCATGCGCCCTAGAGGGGAGGTCTGTATCATCTTGTTACACGATGACCTTGTCATCGGATGGATTGATGGTCACTGAAATGTATTCGGCACGTGTGCACTGATTTGCAGCCTTCGTTTATTAACAAAAGCCTCACACGTGCCACTCTCCTACATTGCATCTGGTTTTTGCTCAGACAAGCCTCACACACGTCATGGTCCTAAGATGGGGTACTAGAATACGGACACAGGCGGTCACATTCGGTCACATTGTTCCAAAAGCCGCGGGAACTTGTCGGCAGAAAGACGTCAAGTGGTTGAGTATGATGGACTACTGACGCGTTGCCACTTATCAAACCAACAAAATATTTTGTGTTGATGGAGCTCCAAATGGAGGTTTCTAAACATGGGCTACTAAATCTTTGTCTGACTGTTGTATTGTTTCTAAACATGGGCTACTAAGGCTTTGTCAGACTGTTGTATTGTTTCTAAACATGGGCTACTAAGGCTTTGTCTGACTGTTGTATTGTTTCTAAACATGGGCTACTAAACAAATGCAGCCAGCGCTCCCATTCAAAATCCAATACTGAAGTTCTCCAAACTTTTAAATATTTGAGTCAACCAGATGATATTTGGAAGGATCAAGCCTCACGAGACTACTGGAATACATGAAAGAATGATCAGCTTTCCATACTCTGACTCTAAGGATGAGTCCCAATAATATCTGCTTTTGTTCACTACTTCCCACATCTGAAAGCATTTTTTTTTTAATTTTTTATTTCACCTTTATTTAACCAGGTAGGCTAGTTGAGAACAAGTTCTCATTTGCAACTGCGACCTGGCCAAGATAAAGCATAGCAGTGTGAGCATACAACAAAGAGTTACACATGGAGTAACCAATTAACAAGTCAATAACACAGTAGAAAACAAAGGGGGGGTCTATATACAATGTGTGCAAAAGGCAGGAGGAGGTAGGCAAATAATTACAATTTTGCAGATTAACACTGGAGTGATAAATGATCAGATGGTCATGTACAGGTAGAAATATTGGTGTGCAGAAGAGCAGAAAAGTAAATAAATAAAAACAGTATGGGGATGAGGTAGGTGAAAAGGGTGGGCTATTTACCAATAGACTATGTACAGCTGCAGCGATCGGTTAGCTGCTCAGATAGCTGATGTTTGAAGTTGGTGAGGGAGATAAAAGTCTCCAACTTCAGCGATTTTTGTAATTCGTTCCAGTCACAGGCAGCAGAGTACTGGAACGAAAGGCGGCCAAATGAGGTGTTGGCTTTAGGGATGATCAGTGAGATACACCTGCTGGAGCGCGTGCTACGGATGGGTGTTGCCATCGTGACCAGTGAGCTGAGATAAGGCGGAGCTTTACCTAGCATGGACTTGTAGATGACCTGGAGCCAGTGGGTTGGAGTGGTGTAGGCATGGGCTAGAGGTAGTTTCCACCATGTTTCTTATACCAGCCATTTTCTTTCAAATTAGTGAATGGCAGTAAACAAGTGCACACTTTGGAAGGAAGGAGAGATATTTGGGAAACTGCCTGAAATGTTTTTCATTCAGTTCCTGAACTTCATTCACACGTTTCCTGTTTTTTTTCTTTTTCACCAGAGCCCCACATCTTGCTTTTCCGTCGTCCTCTTCCTGCAGCCTGATCTCAGACAGAGTGCACGAGAGAACACTCATAGGGAAGAAGATAAGAGAGTGGCTGGAGATGGATGAACACTTCAGTTGCACGGATGAAAATACTATTTTCCACATGTCTATCTTATACATTGCAGTGGAGCCAGAGTCAAGAGCTCCAACCCACCGTCCTCACTCACCGTAAAGCCTTTCACATTTCCTATGGACCTGGTTAGAACCCTTTCATCCTTTTCTCTATCTGTATTTCTGTAATCATTCAAACTTTTGTATTAGGACTAACTTGATAATGTTGTCAGGGTGTATGTCTGGGAAGAAAAATAAAAGCTGTGGTTGTGGCAACACTTGAATTATTCTAAACCTTACCTGCTGTGCGTTGACTAACATGATGCTAATATCTATTTTAAGCTATATAGTAACTGTAAAATGTAAGGGGGACATTTTTGAAAGCGCAAATGTGCAGGGATTTTACCAAAATGACTATGATCAAATGCCTGTTATGGCACTTGATTCATCTTGTTTTGAATACTGCAGATTGTATCAAGTGTATGCACACCTACTCTGTACAAATGATGATAGTACTCTGGACATGTTTTTTGTTTTATCAATTGTGACCAGCCATTATAAGTAACGCTGTTGACTGTCTGCATTTTAGAGCTGTCAAAATGGGGCCCAAGATCTTTGTTGACATGTCTATTATTGTACAGATCAGCTGCTCAGTATTTATGAATTCTTGTACCCTGGAAATAAATGTTTTTTAATTTGTAATTCTCACAGATTATGATGTGGTTGTGAATTATAATTACTTTAAAAAATATATATGTATATCCTTAAAGTGGCACTAATGGTACTGTCCCCACTACAATAAATACATACTTAAATACATGTAAATTGGTCCTTAAAACATTTACATTTGGATTACTGTAAAATTCCATTAGCCCTCCTATTGTGATCAGCAGGGGTCTGGGACAGGGTACCATGACCGGTGAAGTCAGGTCAGGGCTCCACAGAGTAAATTGGATCAGCAGCACGACTAGGTGATCAGGAATAGACCGGATTGGAATCAGACCAGGGAGTACTGAGGCACTGTCCAAGGGCTCTGGTCTGACAGGACAAAAATAATGAAAGAGGAGTTGGTGGCAGTATGCCAAAGATCACAGTATACCAGATAAGTCAGGCTGACCCTAACAACTTGGCACATACAAGCTATTGCAGCATAAATACTGAGACATGGGTTGGTTGACACTGGCCCTGTCCAAAGGTACCCATGGAGTATAAGCACTATAGTTATCACTTTTGAGCAGTTTCATTAAGTGCTAGATATGTTTTAACAAATGTCAAGGAAATCATATCAAAGGTCATATGACTATTGATCGTATTGTGAACAGCAGATACCAGATGGAATATGTATTCAAAGTGATTCAGTGAAGTGAATAAGGGACTTTGTTTTACCCAGACAATTGAAAATGTGATTTGAGTTTTGAAACATGAGACATTTTGATGATCTGTTCAGAATGGTATGCTTAGAGTTGTGAAAATGTACCACTAACTTGTGAATTGCATCAAAGTGATTGAAAAAAAAAGTTCAATGTTTAGAGACCTTCCCTCTTGATCTGCATTGTTGGTTAAGGGCTTGCAAGTAAGCATTTCATGGTAAGGTGTACACCTGTTGTATAAGATGCATGTGACAAATAACATTTGATTTGAACTACCATTTCTTGCTTTCTCAAATGTCAACCAAAGCTTAACATACTTTGTCTATTGGGCTTCACATAAGTGTAGGGCGTCAGGGCTTTCAGTGGGCTTTTTTGTTGGCTTCCTAGGTAACCCTAGGAAGACAAAGGGGAAACTAAAACTAGCTCCAGGTTATTTTGTGTGCAAATGCAGAGTTATTTTCTGATTGTTTTTTATTAACCTTAACAGAAGTTGACCCCAGCTAGGTGCGAAAGAGCAGAGAGGTCTCGCCTTTATTTTGTCCTTCCAAACCAAGTAATTCGGAAGGATGTCGTAGCACTTGGTCCCCTTCTTGATTCTGCTCCCGGTGGCTTTCCTTCGGTTTCTCCTGAGCCTTGTCGATGTTCATTCTCAACTTGATTGATAACAGGAATAAATGCAATCATATTTCATATTACAAATACATTTCTTACATATCTCTTCGAGGTCCAGAAAATAAATTAACAGCAGACAATTTGTACCTGTTCAAAAACCTCCACATCCTTCTCAGTCCGTGCCTGAAGGTGGTCCTCGAAGGCGTTCTGATCTGGTTCGACAACTTCCACCACATCAGGTGGGATTTCAGTGATCTGAAAGTATTTATGCAACAAAAGCAATAGACAAACAAGAACACTAAGTCAATCACAAATTTGAAAGAATACAGTATATCCAATTATTGTATTTATTTTTTTAGAATTGAATTGTATTTAATTTTTTTATCTTTTTTTCGAATTTTTTTTTCTTCCCCTTATTAGTTAAATTTTATTTTATTTTTTTATAATTTTTTAATATATTATAATTTTTTTTATTTTATTTCTTTTTAACCAGGCAAGTCAGTTAAGAGCATATTCTTATTTTCAATGACGGCCTGGGAACAATGGGTTAACTGCCTGTTCAGGGGCAGAACGACAGATTTGTACCTTGTCAGCTCGGGGGTTTGAACTCGCAACCTTCCAGTTACTAGTCCAACGCTCTAACCACTAGGCTACGCTGCCGCCCCATATACAATTGCATTGTTTATCTCAAGTCAACAGCTGCGACTCCCGTCCGTACATGGTGGAGGCCTGGACGCTGCTGTTGTGTGCAAAGAGAATTACCTTCAGGTTGTTCACCCACCGTTCCTGGAACCCGTCAAGGGACTTGCCCATGGCGGTCTTGAGGTTCTGGTTGGTGCATTCATCAAATCTGGAGGAGGGGATAGGAAAGCGATATCTATTGACGTGTACCATGGACAAAAAATAAATAAATGGTCACAGAATATCACCTATAACATCCGTACCTTGTCCCAACTGGGTTAATTATGGGCTTCATGAGTTTCAACTGGGCAAGGCTGTAAAATTGCTTTGTGGCTGTCTTAAACCCAACTCTAGGCATAAACTGGAGCATTGGAAAATGGTTGGAGGTGACCTGGAGAGACTAGTTATCTAGTAAAAACTATACTGAACAAAAATATAAACTCAACATGTAAAGTGTTTGTCCCATGTTGCATGAGCTGAAATAAAAGATCCCAGAAGTTTACCATACGCACAAAAATAGTACTTCTCTCAAATTTTGTGCGCAAATTTGTTTACATCCCTATTATTGAGCATTTCTCCTTTTGTCAAGATAATCCATCCACGTGTCAGGTGTGGCATATCAAGAAGCTGATTAAACAGCATGATCATTAAACAGGTTTATCTTGTGCTGAGGACACAATGCATTCAGAAAACTGCAATTTTGTCACAACACAATGGCACAGATGTCTCAAGTTTTGAGGTAGCGCGCAGTTGGCATACTGGCTGCAGGAATGTCCACCAGAGCTGTTGCTAGATAATTTAATGTTAATTTCTCTACCATAAGCCACATCCAATGTCGTTTTAGAGAATATGTCCAACCATTCAAATAACCGCAGACCACATGTAACCACACCAGCCCAGGACCTCCACATCCGACTGCATCACCTGCGGGATGGTCTGATACCAGCCACACGAACAGCTGATGAAACGGTGGGTTTGCACAACTGAAAAATTTCTGCACAAACGGTCATAAACCGTATCAGGGAAGCTCATCTGCGTGCTCGTCGTCCTCACCAGGTTCTTGACCTGACTGCAGTTCGGCATCGTAACCGACTTCAGTGGGCAAATGCTCACCTTCGATGACCACTGGCACCCAGGAGAGGTGTGCTCTTCATGGATAAATCCCTGTTTCAACTGTACCGGGCAGATGGCAGAGGGCGTGCATGTTGAGAGGGTGCTACAGCACCCCATGAAAACAAATAGAAATTGAAATAATAATAAATATATGTATATATATATTATAAACAGTACCTGTCAAAAGTTTGGACACACCTACTCATTCAAGGGCTTTTCTTTATTTGTATTATTTTCTACATTGTAGAATAATAGTGAAGACATCAAACCTATGAAATAGCACGTATGGAATCATGTAGTAACCAAAAAAGTGTTAAACAAATCAAAATATGTTTTGATTTTTGATTATTTAAAGTAGCCACCCTTTGTCTTGATGACTTGCTTTGCACACGCTTGGCATTCTCTCAACCAGCTTCACCAGGAATGCTTTTCCAACAGTCTTGAAGGATTTCCCACATATGCTGAGCACTTGTTGGCTGCTTTTCCTTCACTCTGCAGTCCAACTCATCCCAAACCATCTCAATTGGGTTGAGGTCAGGTGACTGTGGAGGCCAGGTCATCAGCACTCCATCACTCTCCTTCTTGGTCAAATAGCCCTTACACAGCCTGGACGTGTGTTGGATCATTGTCTTGTTGAAAAACAAATGATAGTCCCACTAAGCGCAAAGCAGATGGGATGGCGTATCGCTGCAGAATGCTGTTGTAGCCATGCTAGTTAAGTGTGCCTTGAATTCTAAATAAATCACTTGATAGTGTCACCAGCAAAGCACCATCACACCTCCTCCTCCATGCTTCATGGTGGGAACCACACATGCGGAGGTCATCTGTTCACCTACTCTGTGTCTCATGAAGACACGGTGGTTTGAACCAAAAATCTCAAATGTCTTTTTGGTGTCCTTTAGTCATGGTTTCTTTGTAGCAATTTGACCATGAAGGCCTGATGCCACACAGTCTCCTCTGAACAGTTGATGTTGAGATGTGTTTCTTGAACTCTGTGAAGCATTTGGCCTCCAATTTTTGAGGCTCATAACTCTAATGCACTTATCCTCTGCAGCAGGGGTAACTCTGGGTGTTCCTGTCCTGTGGCGGTCCTCATGAGGACCAGTTTCATCATAGCGCTTGATGGTTTTTGTGACTGCACTTGAAGAAACGTTCAAAGTTCTTGAAATTTTCCGGATTGACTGACCTTCATGTCTTAAAGTAATGATGGACTGTTGTTTCTTCTGTATACCACCTCTACCTTGTCAAAACACACCTGATTGGCTCAAACACATTAAGAAGGAAAGAAATTCCACAAATTAACCTTTAACAAGGCACATCTGTTAATTTAAATGCATTCCAGGTGACTACCTTATGAAGCTGGTTGAGACAATTCCAAGAGTCTGCAAACCTATCATCAAGGCAAAAGGTGGCTACTTTGATGAATCTCAATCATTATTTTTTATTTTCTTTGTTATTACATGATTCCATGTGTGTTATTTCATAGTTTTGATGTATTCACAATTATTCTACAATGAAGAAAATAGTAAAAATAAAGAAAAACCCTTGGAATGAGTAGGTGTCCAAACTTTTGACTGGTACTGTATGTATTGCACTAGGCATTTATAGTATTGTATTAGCGGACCGATATAGCCATCTAGTCTAGGGAAAGATGAACGAAGAAAAGTACAGAGAGATCCCTGATGAAAACCTGCTCCAGAGCGCTCAGGACCTCAGGACAAAGACACTGAAAAACGTGGACAGTCGTGTGCATCATTAATTCACAACCACTGAACAGCAACATAATAAACTAAAGCACTGATAATTGCGAACGAGAATGACTGCTAATTGTATGGTTAATTATATGGCTGTGTGCTCAATTTTATACACAGGGAAGCCTGGGGTGTCAGGGTAGCCTAGTGGTTAGAGTGGTGGACTAGCAACCAGAAGGTTGCAAGTTCAAACCCCTGAGCTGACAAGGTACAAATCTGTTGTACTGCCCCACTGTTCCTAGGCGGTCATTGAAAGTAAGAATTTGTTCTTAACTGACTTGCCTAGGGTAAAATAAATAAAAAATTAACACCTGTCAGCAATGGGTGTGGCTGAAGTATCAAAATCCACTAACTTGAAGGGGTGCATTCGGAAAGTATTTAGACTCCCTCACTATTTCTACCTTTTGTTACTTTGCAGCCTTGTTCTAAAATCCTCATCAATCTACACACAATACCCCATAATGATAAAGCAAAAACAATTAATTGTATTAGAATTTGTGTGTTGGAGATTGAGAGAATTTCATGCATATTTCTGTTGTATTGGTTAGTATTGGATTACGCTAATGACTGCAAGTTTCAGAATGCCTTGCTACAGGAGGTATAAAGAGAGAAAACGCGCCAGTTAAGTGACAAGTGATTATCCTGACTTTCTCTAGCAACTTTCTTTTATTGTTTTGTAGAATCTAAAGTTGTTAAATGTAACGTGAACAAGTAGTATTACTAAAATAAACTTTCATTTCAAACCCGACGCCCCGGGTCTATTGAAGATAGTTATTCTATATTGACTACAGCTCAGCGTTCCACACCATAGCTCATCACTAAGCTCATCACTAAGCTAAGGACCCTGGGACTAAACACCTCCCTTTGCAACTGGATCCTGGACTTCCTGACCCTTACCCCCAGGTGATAAGGGCAGGGAACAACAGATCTGCCACGCTGATCCTCAACACGGGGGCACCTCAGGGGTACGGGCTCAGTCACCTCCTGTACTCCCTGTTCACTCATGACTGCATGGCCAGGCATGACTCCAACACCATCATTAACTTTGCCGACAACACGACAGTGTGATCACCAAACACGATGAGACAGCCTATAGGGAGGAGGTCAGAGACCTGGCCGTGTGGTGAAGGATAACGACCTCTCCCTCAATGTGATCAAGACAAAGGAGATGATTGTGGACTACAGGAAAAGTAGGGCCGAGCACGCCCTCATTCTCATTGACGGGGATGGAGTAGGTTGAGAGATTCAAATTCCTGTGCGTTCACATCAAATTATCATGTTCCAAACACACCAAGACAGTCGTGAAGAGGCCACGACAAAGCCTATTCCCCACTCAGGATATTTAAAAGATTTGGCATGGGTCCTCAGATCCTCAAAAAGCTATACAGCTGCACCATCGAGAGCATGGTTGCATCACTGCCTGGTATGGCAACTGCTCAGCCTCCGAACGCAAAAAAGTTTTTTTAAATATAAAACAAATATATATATATATTTTTTTTTAAATGTAAGTGAATATTTATGGTGTTGTTTCTAACTTTGTTGATTCCAAAATGGCGGATATTCCTCTGGCTGTTTTGGGCTCGTTCTCAGATTATGCTTTTTCCGTAAAGTTTTTTTGAAATCTGACACAGCGGTTGCATTAAGCAGAAGTCTATCTTTAATTCTGTGAATAACATATTTTATCAATGTTTATTATGAGTATTTCTGCGAAATCAATGGATGTTTTGGAATCAAAACATTACTGCACGTAACGTGCCAATGTAAACTCAGATTTTGGGATATAAATATGCACATTATCGAACAAAACATACATGTATTGTGTAACATGATGTCGTATGAGTGTCATCTGATGAAGATCATCAAAGGTTAGTGATTCATTTGATCTATATTTCTGCTTTTTGTGACTCCTATCTTTGGCTGGAAAAATGGCTGTGTGTTTTTGTGACTTGGCTCTGACCTAACATAATCATATGTTGTGCTTTAGCTGTAAAGCATTTTTGAAATCGGACACAATGGGTAGATTAACAAGATGTTTATCTTTCATTTGCTGTATTGGACTTAATGTGTGAAAGTTACATATTTCAAAAAAATATTTTTGAATTTCACACGCTGCCTTTTCAGCGGAATGTTGTCGAGGGGTTCCGCTAGCGGAACAACTTCTACCCCCAAGCCATAAGACTCCTGAATAGCTAATCAAATGTTTACCCAGACTATTTGCATTGCCTCCCCTGTCTCTTTTTACACTGCTGATACTCTCTGTTATTATCTATGCATAGTAACTTTAACTCTACCTACATGTACATATTACTTCATTTAACTCAACTAACCTGTGCCCCTGCACACTGACTCTGTACCGGTACCCCCTGTATATAGCCTCGCTACTGTTATTTTACTGCTGCTCTTTAATTATTTGTTTTTTTTTCTACTTATCAATTTTTTACTTAACACATATTTTCCTTGAAATTACACTTTTGGTTAAGGCCTTGTAAGTAACCATTTAACTGTAAGGTCTACAGTTGTATTCAGCACATGTGATTTGATTTGATATGTGTTGTGAATATGAACTATGATGAAGGTGTTTTTGTTAAGAGAGGGATGTGATTTGAGAAACTATAAGAGAACATCTTTCTATAACTGTCCACAGTAAGTTGTCACCACCACCTCAAGTGAGGTCAGAGAGCGTGTTAGCCTGACGGAACCGCCCACGAATAACAAACTGTATAAAATGATGGGTTAAGAATTAACCTGTTGCGTCGAGCCATCCTGGATCCGGGATCGTGAATACAGCCTCAAGCTCATTACCATAACGCAACGTTAACTATTCATGAAAATCACAAATGAAATTAAATTAATATGCTAGCTCTCAAGCTTAGCCTTTTGTTAACAACACTGTCATCTCAGATTTTCAAAATATGCTTCTCAACCATAGGAAAACAATCATTTGTGTAACAGTAGCTAGCTAGCGTAGCATTTAGCATTAGCATTAGCGTTAGCATTAGCAGGCAACATTCTCACAAAAACCAGAAAATCATTCAAATAAAATCATTACCTTTGAAGAACTTCAGATGTTTTCAATGAGGAGACTCTCAGTTAGATAGCAAATGCTCAGTTTTTCCTGAAAGATGATTTGTTTAGGAGAAATTGCTCCGTTTGGAAATTGCTCCGTTTGGCTACCAAAAAAAACGTAAATTCAGTTTTCAAAACGTCGAACTTTTTTCCAAATTAACTCCATAATATCGACTGAAACATGGCAAACGTTGTTTAGAACCAATCCTCAAGGTGTTTTTCACATATCTCGATATATCGTTCGTGGAAGTGTGCTTTCCCCTCTGAATCCCAGGAGAAAATGCCTGCGGCTGAAGATTACGCACCAATTTACACAAAGGCCACCGGGCGGACTCGTGGTAAATTTAGTCTCTTATGGACAATCTTCCAATGATATGCCTACAAATACATCACAATGCTGCAGACACCTTGGAGAAACGATAGGAAGGGCAGGCTCATTCCCGGCGCATTCACAGCCATATGAGGAGACACGTTTTTTAATCCATAAATTAAAAGAGCGCCCCCAAGAAGTTAACATATCAGACCGGAGAGACGTGGAACTGCAGCTCATGTTTAAAGTGATTTGAACTCTGAATCTCAACACGAGGTAGAGATGATAAACTCACCTCCCGATCAATCACTGGTACGGCTGATTAGCTGTCCTAAGTAAAGTATCTAGATAAGTGAAGTTAAGTGGGAACATTCTATTACTCTGCTCAAACCATGGTATTACGCTACACTCTTCACACCACTGGGAACCACATGGCTGGCTAGCTTATCTTCAAAGAGGCAGCTTCAGGATATTTATGCTGCAGTAGTTTGTGTCGGGGGGCTGGGGTCAGTTTGTTATATCTGGAGTACTTCTCCTGTCCTATTCGGTGTCCTGTGTGAATCTAAGTGTGCGTTCTCTAATTCTCTCCTTCTCTCTTTCTTTCTCTCTCTCGGAGGACCTGAGCCCTAGGACCATGCCCCAGGACTACCTGACATGATGACTCCTTGCTGTCCCCAGTCCACCTGGCCATGCTGCTGCTCCAGTTTCAACTTCCACCTGACTGTGCTGCTGCTCCAGTTTCAACTGTTCTGCCTTATTATTATTCGACCATGCTGGTCATTTATGAACATTTGAACATCTTGGCCATGTTCTGTTATAATCTCCACCCGGCACAGCCAGAAGAGGACTGGCCACCCCACATAGCCTGGTTCCTCTCTAGGTTTCTTCCTAGGTATTGGCCTTTCTAGGGAGTTTTTCCTAGCCACCGTGCTTCTACACCTGCATTGCTTGCTGTTTGGGGTTTTAGGCTGGGTTTCTGTACAGCACTTTGAGATATCAGCTGATGTACGAAGGGCTATATAAATACATTTGATTTGATTTGATTTGATTTAGAATGGAAGGAAAAATAACAGAGAAGAATAACAGTAAAATACTTTTTGGAGCCATTTTTGGACAATCAGAGCCTTTACAACCCCCTTTCCAAGGCGGCCCGGTTCTGAGAGAGATACACAGTGAACCAAGGCATTTTTATGTAAATACATTCATGATTTCTTGCACCAAGCGGGCGGCGGTTCGTGTCAAAGTATAGGAGTACTGTAAGTGAGAGTAGTTTCTAAATGTACCAATGTTAAGTATCTCTTAAGCGGCCATAAAGTTGTCAGTCTGCTAGGGACCTGTTTTTAACATACTACGGGTGCATGTTTATCCTGTTTTACCATTTAGCTAGTGAGTAAATAAATAATTAAACCAGTTTGTGTCGTACTGAATCATAAGTAAGGCTCAGGTTTTTGCAGATGCAAGGCTACGACTGTTCAGAATGATGATATGATACGAGGTTCTGATTAATAAGTTGACTGTTTATAGATGTGATAGGTAAAGACCTTTAGAGTTAAATTCGGGAGATGGTGTCACGTTCTGACCTTTATTTCCTTTGTTTTGTCATTATTTAGTATGGTCAGGGCGTGAGTTGGGGTGGGCAGTCTATGTTTGTTTTTCTATGATTTGGGTATTTCTATGTTTCGGCCTAGTATGGTTCTCAATCAGAGGCAGGTGTCATTAGTTGTCATTAGAATCATACTTAGGTAGCCTGGGTTTCACTGTGTGTTGGTGGGTGATTGTTCCTGTCTCTGTGTTTGCACCAGATAGGGCTGTTTTGGGTTTTCATGTTTCTTGTTTTTGTATTCATGTGTACATTTACGTATTAAAAGAACCATGGACACTTACCACGCCGCATATTGGTCCTCTGATCCTTTTCACCTCTCCTCTTCGGAAGATACCTTACAGATGGTATCTCTTTAAAGAACCGCTCTCGTGGTGCCCCAGATCTGAATGAGTTAATTGTTACATTATTAATTTAATTAGGTAACAATTAAACATTATTAGGTAATTAGATAAATAACAGTCTTCAGATTAATGTTAAAGTCAGGTCACAACACCTTTGTTTCATCACAAAACCGGAGAGCAACATCCGTCCGGTGAAGTCCACAAAACATATTGCATGCAACAAACAGTTACATGACCTACAGCATGGTCAAGCAAGTATTCCAGCACCATTTCATCTAACCAGCTATGCTTAAATATGAAATATTACATTAAATACATGAAATAAATAAAAACTGATGTAGTACAAGCTAAATATGATGTGGCTGTCCATGGGACTGATTTCTGTGTGTTCATGCGCGTAAGTAGAAAAAACACATTGACTCACATAACTTGTAGAGAAACTCCATTGCCTCTTAAATGATGCCTAAATAGTCTATGACTCTGTCATACACACTTTTAGTTTTTGTTGTCCTAGTCTACCTGGCAAAACTGCTTGCTCGCAAGCCTAACTTCCTTTCATAGGCAACATCTAGCTACATGTTGAACCTCCATCCTCTCAGGTTAGGGGCACAGTGTATGAATTTGTGGTTGGATCAGAATCTTCGTTTTAATAATTTACCAGTACGGAGAATTAAGTAAAACCACAAGACGAAATCCCTACCTCCATCCATGGTTAATTTAGGAAAGGGCTAGCTAGCACACAATGAGCTAGCACACAACGAGATGAAACTATTCAATGTTTCTGTCAATGACGTTTGGCTTCTAAGGTGATTATTGGTGTGAAGCCAAATCCATACGGGTTTCCCTTGACACTTTTTTTGGGAGTCACCAGGACCATTCACAGCTGAGCTCACTTAGTTTAGCTCAACGCTGATTGGCTATTATTTTATACTTTTTTTTATCAAGGGAGGCCAAATGCTCACTGGCCTCCCTTGCATTCAATACTATGGGCAGCAGCAATGTCATACTCTTTTTGACCAGACTGCATAGATGGGCTCCACATACAGAGACAGAGAGGTGCTGTTTTGTTCGCATGGATGCTTTCTTGGGTGAGATACATTCAGCCTCTTGCGAATTGAAGGACATTTATGAAACACAGAGAGACTAAATATAATTTTGTTTCTTTTTGAATTTTGTTCTTGGTCATTTTTTGGGGGAAGCCTGGATTCCCTTGGCATCCATGAATACACACCACTGCTGATAAATAAGCAATGCCTCATTATCCCTGTCAATAGTAGGATGATTGTAGAGCAGCCTGCCTCGGACTGTCAGTATGTTAATTTTCTAGCTCACAGACTACATTCCTTTGCTGTGATGTTTTCTTTTACTCATTCTTGTCTCTCACTTTTGTCTCACATGATCTGTTCATCTCTCCATCTCTCCTGCTCCCAGAGAACAACCAAGTGCTATTCACCAAGCGTGGGCTGATTCACTCACCTGTGAGTAGAACCCTGCTACAGCCGTCACTATTTAGACATTGAGACCAGATATGCATTTGCTGTTGTTTTTTCTTTGTGGGTTTTGTCTTACACAGTGTAGTGCATTTTAGAGTTGAAGAACAACTACAGATACACATGCTTGTTTGAGCATCTCAAAGACTAAATTCAATGTAGAATCAGTTTAACAGGTGACAAACATATTATTTTACTATTGTAACATGCAGTGGGGAGCTGACAATTGATTGATATCTTAGTGATAAAAACCAACAGCCTCATTCCATTCTATGATTAGTGGTGCATGTGAGGGAGATGTCTCCAGTCGGACTGAGCCTACATTCCATAGACAAGATGTGGTGTATGTTTAACCAAGATAGAGATAGCCTGGAGGAATAGAACAAAGGCCTCAGTATTCCTAATTATCCTGGCATCTGGGAAACAAACACAAGGTGGGGTTAAAAATAACACCAGAGGCAGATAACCAGGAGATTAACCCAGAGTGGCTTATGATGCCCCTTGGTCTGCATGGGAGGGGTGGAACCAACCATGACTAAGCATTTTTAGGTCTACTATATAAAGAACTCTGCATTTCTGTAAAGGTTAAGCACTCAGCAACACACTTCAGAGTGTGCGGTCGACGGCTTCTTTATTGCAATAATTAATTGATGTTAAATAAAGATGATTGTTTGAATAATTGTCCAAGTCTCTCTCAGTACTGAAATTTCCACGACATATGCCTATGGGACCTGCCCATAGGAAAGCAAAATCCAAGATGAGATCTCCTTTATAACCTCTGTCTATCTCCCAGACAAAAAAGAGCTCTAGTCAATACTAAAGTGAGATGTTGTGCATTTTCTCATACATTTCAATTGTCACTCCTGAGAAATAGACATGGATATGTCTACCAGTGATCACTGTATGAGTTCTCTGAACTCTCTCACACGTCTCTTTTCTCACTCTCAGCTACTGGATAAATGAGAGTAGTACAAGTTCTTAAATGGGTCGCAATGTGATACGAACAATAATATGAACTTTCTCAAACATGTCTTACATTTATCCCATACAGATCTCAGTGGTATTTACACATTGTAATCTTGGAGCTATCTCACTACGAAATATATATGAGACTAATTATTACAGGTCTGATCAATTCACGCAAATGTCATCTCAGAGATATCTCTACATGATCTCAAAGCGGTGCTGAAGTGTAAAATAATCACAAAAGTGGAGCAGATAGTATTTATTTCCATTAGTTCATCATTCAATATACATTCATACTGTTCCAACACAAGTAATTTGTTGAGTATACCTAGTCCTTCTCAAGTGTGTATGGGAAATTAGCTGCAAACACAATACCGGCCATAGATGTCAAGGAAAACAACTTTGCCCAAACCATACTCCTTGGCAATTACAACTGTGTTGACAGTGGTTTCCAATAACATGAAAGCAACATAAAAGCATGTACCATGTGTTACCATATCTTGCAGCAAAGAAAAACCACAACTTTCAAATGAGCTAATAAGTGCCCATTTGTCAGCTGATTCCTCAGAGGTAAAGAATAATTAAATCTGTCCATACTTCATTTGTGCTACATTAGAAAAAAAACTGTAAAATTGTTCCTTGTTTTTCCTTTCCCATAATGCCTTGATGTGAGACGAGTTCTCTTAACTTGTGCCCTGTGAAATGCCTTCACTGAATGCGGTGGATTAATGTGGCGACCAGCATGTTTTTCTATTGCAGAGAGTTACCTTTGCCTCCAGTTAAAGTTCACTTGATGCTCCAATTATGTTTGTTCTCGACTTATCACTGTTTTCGTCACAAAAACTATGGTCATTGGTCATCCGTGCGTAAAAGTCAGCTATGGCATTAGCTGGCTTTATGATTTGCGAAATAGCAGGGCTAGACTGCACTAGTTTGACTGCATGGACCATTTGCATGGGTATATTTTGACTACCAATGTATGAGCCTAAACAAATAGCTATTTTTGTCTTCAAAATGGAAACATGAATGAGTCCATAATGGGCCAAGGGCTGTTACGGTATCTGCCAGGTGCACAATATTTGCAGTTTGGTAACTCTCACCATAGAGATTACTAATTTGAGAGCAAAAGTTCCATAGAAGTTTCTCTGCATGTTCGATCTGTTGTACTGATGAAAATAGCTTCACTTAGAAGGAGGAAGTGATTGTTGTAAAGTGTTCCAAGAAGACCACGGAAAACAGCAGGTCCGAACAGATTAAAAGAGCCCAATATTCTGACACCTTAAAAAAAGAAATTGCTACAGATTGAGGATATTGCGTCAAGGATGGTGGTCAGATATCTTGCAATAGCTTGTCTATTTCTTTTTTTTCTTTTGACATGCTGAATGGCTGATGAGAAAATAATCTGCTTGCTAAATAAACTGAATTTAGATAAAGCAAGGATTGTAGTTATCATATCATGAGTGATTGGGGTTAGAATTTTTATTTATAGAAATTGGTCAAAGAAGACAATTGAAACCGCAAATTCTCATGAAAACAAACATATTGAAATTACTATTCACAGAATGGACATGCCACTGCCTAAGAAGAATTGTCCTCCAAAGAGACAAAAGTTTCCCACAGGGGTGCATGATATGTCTCCATAATTTGACCCAAATTAGCATTCTGGTAAATACTGCACTAATCTGAAGTCATCAATGTTTGCTACCCGTAGGATAAGCACCAGGAGAATATGATGATGTGCAAATATGTGTTTCTTTTCACGTGTCTCAACCAGTGATCGTTTGAGAAACTTAAGGCTTTAACATTTTCTCTCCCTCTTCAATTTCTCTTCAGGACATTTTTCTTTTGTGAGGTTTGGCGATGGATACACTGCAAAAATCTTCCAAACATCTGATAATCTAGGTGAAGAGGATGTTCCTATCAGACAGCTGCAAGATCTTAGGTCAGGAGTAACCATTCTAGCCAAGTGATCAGACGGCAGATTTTATAGAGCTACTGTTGAATACATTGGGCAGCCAGACCAGATTGAAAAAAAAGGTTTTAAAGAAAAATAATTTCAGATTCTTAGATATGGACAAGCAAGAGAAGGGCCACCCACCTCAACCAACAGTACGCTAGTTACCCACAACTGAACATTTAAGCTCACAGTGTTCAAGTGACACTGTAATAATTGAACACAGCGAAGATGTCAGATCATTACCCACTCTCTGCAGACAAAACACAGCCAGTCCATCTCTCTATGGTGGCAACGCACCCACCCTGGTGAGACAGCATCAACCAGCCCAAATTGAACAGCACGCACCATCCCCAGTTGGACAGCATCCCCCAGCCCCCATGAAACATCACACACCCACCCTGGTGAGACAGCACACACCCACCATCTCTGTCGGCAATCTTGCCATCGAGGCAAGATTGCTTGAGTCTGTTTCATTTGCTTTCTGACCATGTTTTTCTTAGTGGAAGAATGTGTCAATTCAGTTGCCTTTGGCAAGATGGCATGATCCCCGAGGGGAAGCAAGTCCTCGACCGGAAGAAGGTCAGCGGAGTTCTGAGTAAGTATTTTCTCAAAGCTAGGTTACTCTGTTACTTAAAAACTGCCTACAGCAAATTAGGATTGATTCTTGATGAAAAGGATTTACCTATGTTATTTGCTAATTCATCACTGCGATCAAGTCAAATCAAGTTTCTGGAAACTGTATCTTAAAAACCTCTAAAACAAACCAAAATCCCCAATGCCCTTTTAAGACGTTTGTGTTTTGCATACTCGGAGTCCTTGAGTAGAATTGTCATGTGTTTTTGTCAAAATATGAATGAAATGTTTTATATACTTTATTCCAGCCTACGTCTTGCGATGGTTGGACCGGAATCGATGAAGCCAAACTGAAGAAGGCATTCATCAACAAGTGTAGGACCAGAGCAGGACAGAGTAGTGACAAAAATATTTTTGTGTACAATGTGCAATGTTCATATTTGCAATAAGGTTCATTTAAGAACATACTGTTATGTGCTTGGTGTCACATGTAGGTTTGACTTTCTGGTGGGTGACAACTGCTTATTTTCATCTCTACAATATTATTTTTGTGTTTACGTAATGTTTAAAATCAGGTACAAGAGCATATGCTGTATATTAATTTTATTTACATTCTTACAGTTACTGGAACCCAATCTGTGCTGGGAATGAAAAGTGAGATGCTTTGTTAGTATAATATGCACTGTTGAAAAAATGTGTTGAACTGTATCAGTTTTCATTCTTGTCTTTAACAGCGAATCATAATTAATTCAGCATATTAATGCCAACAAATTAAATGTATCTCAATGAATATCTCATTAATCAGGCTCCTATATACAGTGCCTTGCGAAAGTATTCGGCCCCCTTGAACTTTGCGACCTTTTGCCACATTTCAGGCTTCAAACATAAAGATATAAAACTGTATTTTTTTGTGAAGAATCAACAACAAGTGGGACACAATCATGAAGTGGAACGACATTTATTGGATATTTCAAACTTTTTTAACAAATCAAAAACTGAAAAATTGGGCGTGCAAAATTATTCAGCCCCCTTAAGTTAATACTTTGTAGCGCCACCTTTTGCTGCGATTACAGCTGTAAGTCGCTTGGGGTATGTCTCTATCAGTTTTGCACATCGAGAGACTTACATTTTTTCCCATTCCTCCTAGCAAAACAGCTCGAGCTCAGTGAGGTTGGATGGAGTGCATTTGTGAACAGCAGTTTTCAGTTCTTTCCACAGATTCTCGATTGGATTCAGGTCTGGACTTTGACTTGGCCATTCTAACACCTGGATATGTTTATTTTTGAACCATTCCATTGTAGATTTTGCTTTATGTTTTGGATCATTGTCTTGTTGGAAGACAAATCTCCGTCCCAGTCTCAGGTCTTTTGCAGACTCCATCAGGTTTTCTTCCAGAATGGTCCTGTATTTGGCTCCATCCATCTTCCCATCAATTTTAACCATCTTCCCTGTCCCTGCTGAAGAAAAGCAGGCCCAAACCATGATGCTGCCACCACCATGTTTGACAGTGGGGATGGTATGTTCAGGGTGATGAGCTGTGTTGCTTTTACACCAAACATAATGTTTTGCATTGTTGCCAAAAAGTTCAATTTTGGTTTCATCTGACCAGAGCACCTTCTTCCACATGTTTGGTGTGTCTCCCAGGTGGCTTGTGGCAAACTTTAAACAACACTTTTTATGGATATCTTTAAGAAATGGCTTTCTTCTTGCCACTCTTCCATAAAGGCCAGATTTGTGCAATATACGACTGATTGTCGTCCTATGGACAGAGTCTCCCACCTCAGCTGTAGATCTCTGCAGTTCATCCAGAGTGATCATGGGCCTCTTGGCTGCATCTCTGATCAGTCTTCTCCTTGTATAAGCTGAAAGTTTAGAGGGAAGGCCAGGTCTTGGTAGATTTGCAGTGGTCTGATACTCCTTCCATTTCAATATTATCGCTTGCACAGTGCTCCTTGGGACGTTTAAAGCTTGGGAAATCTTTTTGTATCCAAATCCGGCTTTAAACTTCTTCACAACAGTATCTCGGACCTGCCTGGTGTGTTCCTTGTTCTTCATGATGCTCTCTGCGCTTTTAACGGACCTCTGAGACTATCACAGTGCAGGTGCATTTATACAGAGACTTGATTACACACAGGTGGATTGTATTTATCATCATTAGTCATTTAGGTCAACATTGGATCATTCAGAGATCCTCACTGAACTTCTGGAGAGTTTGCTGCACTGAAAGTAAAGGGTCTGAATAATTTTGCACGCCCAATTTTTCAGTTTTTGATTTGTTAAAAAAGTTTGAAATGTCCAATAAATGTCGTTCCACTTCATGATTGTGTCCCACTTGTTGTTGATTCTTCACAAAAAAATAAAGTTTTATATCTTTATGTTTGAAGCCTGAAATGTGGCAAAAGGTCGCAAAGTTCAAGGGGGCCGAATACTTTCGCAAGGCACTGTGGCTTCTGTAGTAATTTGGAGGAGACATGGAGGAGACGTTGCACATCAAATGTAAAGATCTTTATGGCTCACACTTCTTAGATATTTCTGATATGATCACCTCAGACAAATATCATTGGTCTAATAAAAGTCTCAAACTTGTCTCAGGAACTTATCATTATTGCTCCTTTAAAATAACAGGCAAGAATGAGCTCAGTGGTATACAATGATGAGACCTCTACTGATCACACTTATCGAATACTGCTAAAACGATAATTTCAATTCAACTTCATGTGTCCTATATATGTCTCATAGAAGTCTCTAACTTCATCTCAATATTTATCCTAAGGAGCCTTTAGGAGCAATGACCCAGACACAAACGGTCACAGAATGATTCAATAAATTGTCTAAAGGGTCAACTGAGGTACTGAGTTCATGTGACCAATGACAATTCATATCGCATGCTGCATATTTCAAGTGTACTTGAAAACAGATATTGATCATATTTCAGTCTTTGGGAAATAGCTATAACTGTTCCTCTTCATCTGACAGCAGCATGCATTTTCACAAGAGGCTGTGTTTACATCGTAGATAGAAGAAGACATTGGCTGCCTTCATCACAAGGGGTGTGTATTTGCCTGAGCAGACATTGTGTTGCAATATACTTCTTATGAGAAAATGTGAAAGAATCGAAGGTGGCAACAACTTTTATAGTCATCATAAGAATGTTCTACTATCATATAAAAAATATCAGCTCCTCCCTCGAATGGGATTGATCAACTTAACTATTTTTGGCTTCGGCCCACTACCTATTGATTTCGGTAGCGCATTCCCATGTCTAATTGTTGATCAGCTTTTTTTAAAGCCGAAATAAGTATGACATCCAAGAATTTTAAGTATATTCGATATTCAAAATGTTGCATACTCAAAAATACCATTTGCAATTTTGCATACTCAAATGGCCTACTATTTAGGACACAAGTATGGATATTTGGACACACCCAGCATCCTACCCTTCTCGATAATCACCTTTCACCGAGACGGTTATCGGCATCGAAGACCGAAAAGGAGTTACCAGTATCTTTGGCGGGGGATATTGTTTTTGGTGATCAAACTTGAAGTGTTTGCCGCCTGCACTTGTGTCGCATCTGGAGGGGGAGGTAGCTAGAGCTAGTGGGGAATGGTGTCCCTTGAGAGGGCAAGCACGAGATGTATGTCAGGAGAAGTGCAGTATTATCATAAGGAGATACAGTGCCTTGCGAAAGTATTCGGCCCCCTTGAACTTTGCGACCTTTTGCCACATTTCAGGCTTCAAACATAAAGATATAAAACTGTATTTTCTTGTGAAGAATCAACAACAAGTGGGACACAATCATGAAGTGGAACGACATTTATTGGATATTTCAAACTTATTTAACAAAACCAAAAACTGAAGAATTGGGCGTGCAAAATTATTCAGCCCCCTTAAGTTAATACTTTGTAGCGCCACCTTTTGCTGCGATTACAGCTGTAAGTCGCTTGGGGTATGTCTCTATCAGTTTTGCACATCGAGAGACTGAAATTTTTCCCCATTCCTCCTTGCAAAACAGCTCGAGCTCAGTGAGGTTGGATGGAGAGCATTTGTGAACAGCAGTTTTCAGTTCTTTCCACAGATTCTCGATTGGATTCAGGTCTGGACTTTGACTTGGCCATTCTAACACCTGGATATGTTTATTTTTGAACCATTCCATTGTAGATTTTGCTTTATGTTTTGGATCATTGTCTTGTTGGAAGACAAATCTCCGTCCCAGTCTCAGGTCTTTTGCAGACTCCATCAGGTTTTCTTCCAGAATGGTCCTGTATTTGGCTCCATCCATCTTCCCATCAATTTTAACCATCTTCCCTGTCCCTGCTGAAGAAAAGCAGGACCAAACCATGATGCTGCCACCACCATGTTTGACAGTGGGGATGGTATGTTCAGGGTGATGAGCTGTGTTGCTTTTACGCCAAACATAACGTTTTGCATTGTTGCCAAAAAGTTCAATTTTGGTTTCATCTGACCAGAGCACCTTCTTCCACATGTTTGGTGTGTCTCCCAGGTGGCTTGTGGCAAACTTTAAACAACACTTTTTATGGATATCTTTAAGAAATGGCTTTCTTCTTGCCACTCTTCCATAAAGGCCAGATTTGTGCAATATACGACTGATTGTCGTCCTATGGACAGAGTCTCCCACCTCAGCTGTAGATCTCTGCAGTTCATCCAGAGTGATCATGGGCCTCTTGGCTGCATCTCTGATCAGTCTTCTCCTTGTATGAGCTGAAAGTTTAGAGGGACGGCCAGGTCTTGGTAGATTTGCAGTGGTCTGATACTCCTTCCATTTCAATATTATTGCTTGCACAGTGCTCCTTGGGATGATTAAAGCTTGGGAAATCTTTTTGTATCCAAATCCGGCTTTAAACTTCTTCACAACAGTATCTCGGACCTGCCTGGTGTGTTCCTTGTTCTTCATGATGCTCTCTGCGCTTTTAACGGTCCTCTGAGACTATCACAGTGCAGGTGCATTTATACGGAGACTTGATTACACACAGGTGGATTGTATTTATCATCATTAGTCATTTAGGTCAACATTGGATCATTCAGCGATCCTCACTGAACTTCTGGAGAGAGTTTGCTGCACTGAAAGTAAAGGGTCTGAATAATTTTGCACGCTCAATTTTTCAGTTTTTGATTTGTTAAAAAAGTTTGAAATATCCAATAAATGTCGTTCCACTTCATGATTGTGTCCCACTTGTTGTTGATTCTTCACAAAAAAATAAAGTTTTATATCTTTATGTTTGAAGCCTGAAATGTGGCAAAAGGTCGCAAAGTTCAAGGGGGCCAAATACTTTCGCAAGGCACTGTATGTATGTATATGTATGTGTGTATGTGTATGTATGTATGTGTGTATGTGTATGTATATATGCATATGTATATATATATATATGTATGTGTATGTATATATGTGTATGTATGTGTGTGTGTATGTATGTATATATATATGTATGTATGTGTATGCGTATGTGTATGTGTATGTGTATGTATATATATGTATATATATATATTTTTTTTTTATTAAACATGTTTTTTTTATGGGGGGAACGTTTAATTTAACAAATCCTTGTTCCGATCTCCTGACCCACAGTATGTAAAGGTACGGCTGACTATGTCGGTTGCGGATGGTTTATTTTTTGACCGGCAGTGCTTAGCAATATAATCTGGAGGCTATATCTTGTTTATCTCTGGGATTGACCCAGGATGACGCTTAAATGCGCAATATGTTTAAGTTGCAACTTATTCGGTTTAGGTTTATTAGATGCTAACTGAACACTTAACTCGCGGGAGCCTCCTCAGTTCATATGTTAGTAGAAGTTCCAGGATAGTGAGAGGTGAACGTATAGTTGGGATTTTATTTTTGTTTTACCTCTTGTTCGAGGTCGCGCCGTGCTTTTTTGGCATCGGCCAGACAATGTGTTTATTATTTTTATTTTTCCTTTTTTTTCTCTCCTGTTTGTACATGCCTGTTAAATGTGGGTTGGTGGGGGGGGTAAGTGTTGGTGAAATTAGGGGAACAGGGTGGGAAGTAAAGGTGCTTGCAGGGGGGGAGGGGTGGGTTGGATACTGCTCGGGTGTAGGTGCTACATATGCTGATCGTGATGGTTTGGTGCGCTTTCTTACCTTTTTATCAAGTTACATGGTATGCAGGCCACCATAGGAACTACAAACGAGAGGGCGGGGCTTACATTCACTTCCTGGAATGTCAAGGGTTTAAACGAACCAGTTAAGAGGGGCAAGGTCCTAGCCCACTTGAAAGCACTCTCGTCTGATATTATATTTTTGCAAGAAACCCATCTGAAGAATAACTCTCATAGCAGACTTAAGTGTAGGTGGGTGGGGCAAGTGTATCACTCTAACTTCTCTGCCAAAACGAGAGGCACAGCGATTCTGGTACGGAAAGGAATTCCCTTTCTACATAAAACCACTATTGCGGATAAAGAGGGTCGGTATGGGATCGCAATAGGAGAAATCCACTCTACCTCAGTAACTCTACTAAATATCTATGGGCCAAACATTGACAACCCCTCTTTTTTCAAAAGAGTCCTTGCCCTGATTCCAGATATCTCTCATACTAACCTGGTCATTGGAGGGGACCTTAACTGTGTGCTAGACCAATATTTGGATAGATCCTCTACCCGGCGAACCCCTACCTCCTATTCAAGCGAATTCTTGAATACCTACATAAAAAAATCGAACTTATTTGATATATGGAGGATCGCTAACCCTACGGGTAGGGAATACTCCTTTTACTCTCATGTTCACAAGGTTTACACTCGAATTGACTACTTTTTGTTGGATGCTAGACTACTCCCCTATACCTGTAATGTGAGGTATCATGATATTATATTATTATCATGATATTATAATCTCGGACCACAGTTCACTCACCTTCTCCCTGAGATTGGGTGACATTGTACCAAAAGAGAGGGTCTGGAGGTTGAATCCTCAGCTCCTCACAGAACCAACATTCTGTGAATCTTAAAGACCAAATTACATTTTTCTTTGATACCAACGACAACACAGAGACCTCCCCAGCATTATTGTGGGAAACACTGAAGGCTTATCTGAGAGGCTGTATCATCTCCTTTCAGGCTGCCAGGAGTAGGCAAAACAGAGGAAAACTGGAAGAACTGGAGGGACAAATTCACTTACTGGATAGGGAGAATGCTAGCCACCCATCTATGGAGAAACATAAAAAAATTACCTCTTTAAAATTTGAATATAATCAGATTCTCTCAGCTAAAATTGCTAAATCTTTTCTCTATGCAAAGCAAAAATATTTTGAGTTTGGTGACAAACCACACAAATTACTCGCCAGACAACTTCGAAAAAATGTGAGTGACCGAATGATTCACAGGGTTAAATCTGCATCTGGGGAATTACTCTCTTCCCCCAAAGACATCAATGACAGATTCCGGCAGTTTTATGAGACTCTATATACATCTAAAGCGGATCCTAACCCCTTAATTATGCAAACATTTTTGGAGGACTGTAATCTTCCTGCCCTGAACCAGGAAGATTCTAACTTCCTGAATAAGGAAATATCTCTTGATGAAATTCGAGAAACAATTAAATCTCTAAAGAGTGGCAAGACCTCGGGTCCAGATGGATACCCTGGTGAATTCTATAAAACATTCAGAAACATGCTTTCTCCCTACCTGCACAAAATGTTGGTTCAGGCCAATGAGGATGGAGCTCTCCCTTCTACTTTGTTCATTAAGCGTTCATTACAGTTATACATAAGAAGGGTAAAGATCCAGAAGAGGTAGGGTCATACAGACCAATATCTCTCCTTAATACAGACCAAAAGATTTTCGCAAAAACTCTGGCTAACAGGCTTAGCACTTTAATTGGCAAATTGGTCCATTCGGATCAGACCGGCTTTATCCCTAACAGAAACTCATTCTTCAATCTCAGGCGCCTCTTCAATATTATGTATTCTCAGAGGTTACCCAACGTGGACCTTGCCGTCATATCTCTAGACGCCGAAAAGGCCTTTGACCAAGTTGAGTGGCCCTATCTATTCAAGGTCCTACAGAAATTTAATATTGGAGATAGGTTCATAAATTGGATCCAGCTTTTATATAGGAACCCCTGTGCCAGAATACTCACTAACCAATCATTGTCGCCCCGATTTAATCTCAACAGGGGGACAAGGCAGGGTTGTGCGCTGTCGCCTATGCTCTTTGCCCTAATTATCGAACCGCTCGCTCAGACGATTAGATCTCATGCAGCAATACACGGCTATAATACTAAAGATACTCTAAATAAGATCTCCCTATACGCAGATGACATCCTCCTCTATGTAACAGAACCCCAGGCTAGTATCCCAGCTATTCTTGATGTGATCAATTTATTTGGTACCTTCTCGGGATACAGAATAAATTGGAACAAGAGTGAATTAATGCCCATACGGTCGCAAAATACCTCCTGGCTAGAACATCTCCCATCTTCAGAAAAATGTACCTACCTAGGAATTGTAGTTACCAAACAATACTCCTTACTATTTAAAGAGAATTTCCCCCCTCAAAAACTCAAAGCAAACATACTATTTTGGAGAACTCTCCCAATTTCTCTGCTCGGAAGAATTAATGCCATTAAAATGGTCTTCCTCCCACAACTGCTCTACCTATATCAGAACATCCCAGTATTCATACCTAAATCCTTTCATAAACAACTGGACTCAATTATCAATCCTTTCATCTGGGATTATAAAACACACAGGATAGGTAAAAAACACCTCTGTAAATCCAAGATGGAAGGAGGATTGTCTCTCCAAAAAGTTATATTTTATTACCGCTAACCTCCGCGTTGTTACGTTTCTGTTGGATGACGTACTTCCGGCATCCAGCTGGCTTGGTATTGGTGAGGAGTGTCACCCCTTCTCTATTGGCGCTGTGATTTTGTCGCCTGTCAATCTGGAGATGTCACTTTTTTGTAACAATCCTATTATACATAGCACAGTCCGAATCTGGAAGCAAATTAAAGTCCACTTTGAGCTTAGACCAATGTCATTCATGCTCCCTGTCGCCAGGAATCCCTCCTTTGCCCCTTCTAACCTTGATAACACCTTTGAGCGATGGGGAGAGTTGGGGATAAGTACCATAGGGGATTTATACATAGAAGGGACCTTTGCTCCTTTGAGTTGCTGAGGGAAATTTATAATCTTCCCAGAAGTAATTTTTTCAGATACCTACAAATTAGAGACTACGTTAGAAAACACCTCCCAACATTTGGGAATGCTAAACCTTCCATGTTTGACGGATGCATAAAAATATGCCCCACCTCAGATAAACTGATATCGCGTCTATATGATGCTTTTCAATCTGTTAGCACACCTTCTACTGATGCCATCAAGGCAAAATGGGAGGAAGAACTAGGGACTGACATCTCGGTGGCAGACTGGGAAGAGAGCTTGGAGTATATCCACACATGATCCATTAATTCCAGACATCGTCTCATACAATTCAAGGTATTACACAGATTACACTATTCCAAAACTAAACTGCATAGGATATTTCCTGACACATCCCCTACATGTGATAAATGTCAGGCTACGCAGGGTACACTACTCCACTGCTTTGCCCTATGCTCTAGCTTGCATGGTTATTGGTGTGGAATTTTTGGGATCCTCTCTGAAGTTTTGGAGACTTCAATAGATCCAGACCCGCTTCTGATAATCCTGGGAGTATCTGAGTCCCTAAACGGATTAACCAACCCCCCAAAACAACTAATCTCGTACGGTCTCATCTCGGCAAAAATAAGCGCGGGGGGGGGGGGGGGGGGGGGGGGGGGATAGGGGGGGACATCTTCCCTCTTTCTTTCTACGTGTCCTTGTTTTGTATGTCGTGTTTTGTATTATTTGTTCTGCACCCAGAACTCTGGGTCTTGTTGTTCCTGTATGCTCTTTTATGTTTAGATAAGAATTGTATACCTGTCTTGTATACCTATACACCATTCTTGTCTGTGTTTAATATTTTTTTTAAATTTGAAACAAAAGTATTGCACTTTGAAGGGAAACGTGCCTTTTGGGACGTAGACATTTACTTGCTGATACTACTGTACAAAGTGTCATCTCTGTAATAATGATGGCAATGGGCGATCATAGAGATGCAAAACCATCATCAACATCAGCTTTATCTACGGCATCATGGAGTAGTGGATGACCATTGATATTTATTGAGACGAATTAACACTTTTGATACCCAATTCCCTATATAGTGCACTACCTATGCCCTGGTCAAAAGTATTTCACTATGTAAGGAATAGGGTACCATTTGGGATTTAGTTGTCCATGACTCTTAGTAATACTCCCATATGGGTTCATAGGCAGGACAGTCTGTCTATGTGCAGTGGAAACTTAATTGTTCACTATTTTCACAAATCAACACTTTTCTATTTTTATATCAATCTTGCTGAGGTGTTTTTTTTCTTAATATCTCTGAATATGCTTGGAAGATGAGGAAAGGGGTTGGGTTAGCTTGATACTTGAGCACAAACTGAAACTGCAAACCATGTGATGAGGAGAGGGAATTGGTGGGAAAATATAAACTGAAACTGCATTCAAACCGAGCTTTTAACACATCATAAATACTGATCTATAATCTCTAGATCTAGATGTAAAATACCAATAACATAAGCCACCAGATGATACCAGCTGGAAAGTTGTGGAGATATAAGGGATGTCTGACCTGCTCGCTAAGCCCTTGATTAAAATAAATGGCTATTTATCTTCAGAAAGGAGAAGGGACACTGTAACTGACTCGACTGGATGGACTGGTTGAACTTTGATCTCTATCGGACTTCTTCCACTGACTGAACGAGTCGGAGATGCTGATTTACACTGACTGGGTTGTTCTTGATACATTTTTATTTTACCTTTTGGTTAATTTCAATGAAAAATGATAGTTACAAGTGTTAAGACGTATTCCATGTAAGACGATTTGAACCTTTTGACTTCCCATTATCATCCAGCAGGTCAAAGAACAACTGAAAACAACGAGTCACTCAGAAAAACGAATAATAACGAATCGATCGCGAACTGCACGTCACTCATTTCGACAGAGAGGACGCAGGTGAATGTACATCTAATTGATAAAAGCACTATCTTTAAAAGTTCAGACCATCACAGTCCTATCTCAACCAAAGCTACAAGGAAAAAGTATGCATCCATGACAACGTGAGTACAGCAATCTTGTTATAATAGGCGATTGTATATGCTTCCTAACACTTAACACTGTTTCTGATCGCATTTAGGCAATCAAGGTTAAGTAGGCTACAAGCCAACTGTTGGTTAACAATTTATTTTAACTCCCGTGATTGAGGTGCAACAATTTCATTGATATCCTCTTTACTTTAAGATACTTATATTCAAGGTCACCTGTTGATTATTATTTACACCGGAATGTTTGTGCATTTATTTATGTTAGCTATCATAGGGGAACATAAGCACGTTCTAAACGGTTAATCGCCATGTTTTTTTGCTAATATTATTATTAATTAACCTGGACAGACACAAAGTCAAAATTGCCTATGACTTTTTGGTCATAGTTTAAAGTTAGCAGTGTTAGGGTTAAAGTTGTGTTTAAAATCACATTTTAAGAAGATAAATTGTAGAAATATGTGGAGTTTGTGGATGTGGTAACTAGTGACAACCTTTTGGAGTGTTGATTTCTTATGGCCTGTAATTTTTCTAATGGATAAATAACTCTTGGACATTATTTTTCACTGATCTCTGCCTGTCCATTGTGTTGATCCTGCCATTGCAACAATGTATCAAGTCATTATGGTGCAGCGGCGTAGCCTAGTGGTTAGAGCGTTGGACTAGTAACTGAAACGTTGCAAAATCAAATCCCTGAGCTGTCAAGGTACAAATCTGTCGTTCTGCCCCTGAACAAGGCCCACTGTTCCTAGGCCATCATTGAAAATAAGAATTTGTTCTTAACTGACATGCCTAGTTACATAAAGAAAAAAAGAAAAATGATCATCACAGCAAATGTGATCACACACCATTGTCCCCAATCCCCTTTCAAACTGTCCCCCACCAGTTAATTTACCCTATGCTGTATTTTAAATTCCGCAAGCAAGAGCACGGTTCTTTCTCGCCTCCAATAGGCTAACGGTCATTTAAAAAAAAAATCTAAATAAGTGACCAACAATTTGTAGCAAAAATCCAGAGTCATTGAGCTTTATAGAGGAATAGCTGAAAGGCCAGCAAAGAGGCAAGCGTGTGTGCGGTATTGCACAGGACAACAGTGAAGTTAGGCTAAAGATGTAGGCTACCAATAGAAGCTCATTCATAGCCATAATTTTGTAGGCTAAATATAAGGCCTAATACTGCAGTGAATTTAGGCCTACCACTCGAGCTTTGCAAGACAGAACAAACCTCTGCTGGTTTCCAGAGTTTATGCACTCAACTAAAATGGTGTCAGCATTGAACTGCTTCACTCAAATGTATTAATCGTTAAACATCTAGGTGACGCGTGTCTTTTCTATTTTAGGTTGTCAATTTTGCAGTAGGCCTATAGGCATGCTCTTTCTCCTTCAAAACTCTCCCTATCAATTTATTTTTTAGTCTATCTATTATCCTACACAATGTTATTTATGATATTTTCAAGGTGTTTAAAACAGTAGGCTACATAGCAGCGCCAGCTAATTTCACTAGAAGAAACAATCAGCTATAGGGATGACAGGTGCAATGTGCGCTTCGCAGGCACGCAGCCCCCCTCCACCTTCCCGTGCAGTAAAATTATACACCAATGCTGCTTTTCGACTGTAACACCAGTGTTATACCCTTATGTTACATTACAGAAATTGTGTTCCAAAGGGTTATTTGGTCCCCGCCAATAATTGTAGCTCTAACTTTTGAATGGTAGGAGCTATCAGCTATTATGACCCCATCAATGACCCCATCGTTAGAAGGGACAGTGACACAACCACAATTGATAGCAATACAGATCTTATTTTCTACACACACAATTCCTTCCTGATGATTTTCCCTGATTATGTGAACTTTGCAAAACATTTTGAATGCATTCCAGACACTTTCGGATGCAAAACAAATTAAATGTTATCAAATTGTGACCCATCTTTCTTCAGGCAGCTTTGTTATGAAAACCCCCCGGAAATATCACATTTACATAAGTATTCAGACCCTGTACTTTGTTGAAACACCTTGGGCAGTGACTACAGCCCCAAGTCGTCTTGGGTATGATGCTACCAGCTTGGCACACCTGTATTTGGGGAGTTTCTCCTATTATTCTCTGCAGATCCTCTCAAGGTCTGTCAGGTTGGATGGCGAGTGTCGCTGCACAGATATTTTTTAGGCAAACTCCAAACGGGCTGTCTGGCTTTTTACTGAGGAGTGGCTTTGGTCTGGCCACACTCCCATAACGGCCTGATTGGTGGAGTGCTGCAGAGATGGTTGTCCTTCTGGAAGGTTCTCCCATCTCCACAGAGGAGCTCTGGAGCTCTGTTAGAGTGACCATCGGGTTCTTGGTCACCTCCCTGACCAATGCCTTCCTCCCCCAGATTGCTCAGTTTGGCAGGGTGGCCAGCTCTAGGAAGAGTTTTGGTTGTTCCAAACTTCTTCCATGTTTTGAAGGCAACATTTTTTCTCCCAGTTCCCTGAACGTACTCGCTCCGCTAGAGAACCTGAATTAAAATTGACCACTTTACCGGTGTCAACTAGATTACTGATTTCATTCAATAGATTTATGCAAAGGCTAAATTGCCAAAGGGGGGTGGGGGTACATGTCCCTCTGTCATGTTCTGACCGTAGTTCTTTTGTTATGTCTTTGTTTTAGTATGGTCAGGGTGTGAGTTGGGTGGGTGGTCTATGTTCCGTTTTCTATGTTGTGTTTGCGTTTGGCCTGGTATGGTTCTCAATCAAAGGCAGGTGTCGTTAGTTGTTTCTGATTGAGAATCATACTTAGGTAGCCTTTTCCCACTTGTGTTTCGTGGGTGTTGTATTTTCTGTTCTGTGTTTGTATTTCACCGTTCAGAACTGTTTTCGTTTCGTTCTCGTGTTTTGTTGTTTTTGTTAGAGTATTCGTTTTCATTAAAAGAGAATATGAATACTTGTCACGCTGCACCTTGGTCCTCCTCTCTTTCTCCCAACGATGAGCATTACAGAAACCCACCACCAAAAGACCAAGCAGCGTGGTAATGGGCAGCAGCAGCGGCCGAAATCTCAGGACTCCTGGACATGGGAGGAGATTTTGAGAAGGACCCTGGACTCAGGCTGGAGAATATCGCCGCCCCAAAGCAGAGCTGGAGGCAGCGAGAGCTGAGCGGCGGTGGTATGAGGAGGCAGCACGGCAGCGCGGTTGGAAGCCCGAGAGGCAGCCCCAAAAATGTATTGGGGGGTGGCACACGGGGAGTGTGGCTAAGTCAGGTTGGAGACCTGAGCCAACTCCACGTGCTTACAATGGAAAGAGAGGGACCGGGCAGGCACCGTGTTATGCCGTGAGGCGCACGGTGTCCCCGGTGCGCAGGCATAGCCCGGTGCGGTACATAGCAGTGCCTCGTATCGGCCTGGCTAGAGTGCGCATCGAGCCAGGTGCCATGAAGCCGGCTCAGTGCATCTTGTCTCCAGTGCGTCTCCTCGGGCCGGGGTACATGGCACCAGCCCTACGCAGGGTGTCCCCGGTTGGCCTGGCTACGGGGAGCATTCAGCCAGGTAGGGATGGGCAGGCTCGGTGCTCGAGACCTGCAGTGCGCCTCCACGGTCCGGTCTATCTATCCACGCACCACCCCTCCGGTGGCAGCCCCCCGCACCAGGCTGTCTCTGCCAGAGTCTTCCTCATTCCCAGTGCTGCCAGAGTCTCCCGTCTGTCCTGAGCTGCCGGAGTCTCCCGTCTGTCCTGAGCTGCCGGAGTCTCCCGTCTGTCCTGAGCTGCCGGAGTCTCCCGTCTGTCCTGAGCTGCCGGAGTCTCCCGTCTGTCCTGAGCTGCCGGAGTCTCCCGTCTGTCCTGAGCTGCCGGAGTCTCCCGTCTGTCCTGAGCTGCCGGAGTCTCCCGTCTGTCCTGAGCTGCCGGAGTCTCCCGTCCGTCCTGAGCTGCCGGAGTCTCCCGTCCGTCCTGAGCTGCCGGAGCCTCCCGTCCGTCCTGAGCTGCCGGAGCCTCCCGTCCACCCGTGGCTTGGGTCCCCAGTCCGAGGTTGGCGGCGAGGGTCGCCGCTCTTAAGAGGCCACGGAGGCGGGTAAAGAAGCGGAGAAAGACTATGGTGGGGTCCACATCCAGCGCCAGAGCCGCCACCGCGGACACACACCCACCCAGACCTTTCCCTATAGGTTCAGGTTTTGCGGCCGGAGTCCGCACCTTTGCGGGGAGTACTGTCACGTTCTGACCTTAGTTCTTTTGTTATGTCTTTGTTTTAGTATGGTCAGGGCGTGAGTTGGGTGGGTGGTCTATGTTCCGTTTTCTATGTTGTGTTTGTCCTGGTATGGTTCTCAGAGGCAGCTGTCGTCAGTTGCCTCTGATTGAGAATCATACTTAGGTAGCCTTTTCCCACTTGTGTTTCGTGGGTGTTTATTTTCTGTTCTGTGTTTGTATTTCACCATTCAGGACTGTTTTCGTTTCGTTCTCGTGTTTTGTTGTTTTTGTTCGAGTATTCGTTTTCATTAAAAGAGAATATGAATACTTGCCACCCTGCACCTTGGTCCTCCTCTCTTTCTCCCAACAACGTGCGTTACACCCTCTCCGACCCCTAATATTCAGAATGGGTTGATTCATCCCCACAATTTATTTTATATAAATAAACAATTTTGGCCCCCCAGATGGCAAAATGTGTAGAATTGCAGGAAATGAGCTTTAAAACATATCTCAGCCTGACAAAATGTGTAGGATAGACATTTTTGTCTCTTCCCCATCCCCATGTCAAAATGTGTTGAGATGCAGGATGTTTTTTTTCGTGGTGTTGCCTCGGAAGTAGTTGCCCTGGGTCCCCAAATGCGTTAGCCTGGTCCTGTTCGGACGCACTGCGTGTCCTCTGCTCAGCTCCACTGTCTATAGACAGTCGCACAGTCTATTTGCTGCCCTCCCACACTCATTTGTCTGGGGTGCCCCTGCTATTCTCATTGGGCCAGAGCACTGTCAATCTGGCTCAGGTTGAAGAGTAAAAGATGGTGCATTTGTTCTGATTTTCCTTTGACTGGAAGTCGGGATCAACATTCAACGTGTAATAAAAGTTTAAAAGTGTAATAAAAATAATTTAGTAGGAGCTTATATTTGTCCTATTTCTCACGTGTGTATTATATGTGTGAATTGGAAATGTGTTTTTTGCATATCCCAACTCTCACTGAGGCACCCTCAGAGTAGGGTCACAACCAGGATCAGCCATTATCAACAGCGACCTTGGAGCAATTAGGGGTAAGTGCCTTGCTCAAGGGCACATCAACAGTTTTTTTTTACCTCTTCTGCTCTGGGATTTGAACTTTCGGTACATATACCACATACCCCTCAAAATATCCCTTGGGGATAATAAGTCATGTCAAATTGTGTAGAATTGCAGGAAATGCATTTTTAAAATGTCCCAAGAAAGTATGGAGGATTCCCAATATAGCTACTGACTGTGTGCAAGACAACAGAGTGGAAAATCAGGTCATGATTTAAGATGGCTAATGTTAATGTCAAGGTGAGTCTAGCTCAGAAACCAGCTATTCTAGCTAGCTAGATCTACACTTTTTGAAATATGTTCCTTAAGATCTCTCTCTCTCTCTCTCTCTCTCTCTCTCTCTCTCTCTCTCTCTTATTTATATATATATATATATGGCTTGTTAGCCGTGTAATTGATAAAACCAACAGTAGTCTGACGTAGGCCTAATGTCCTAAAAAACTTGATTCTATGATTTCCATAGGCCTATGCAATTACTTAATTAGTTGTTAATTTTCTCAAAATCGAAAAGCACAACCTAGTTTCGAGCCAGGTCTTTAAAAAAAATATATTTCTTTTTGGACCCCTTTTTCATGATGTCCAATTGGTAGTTAGTCTTGTCCCATCGCTGCAACTACCATACAGACTCGGGAGAGGTAAAGGTGCTCTGAAGGTGAAGGTGCTCCATGCTTGCTCTGAAACATGACCCTGCCAAGCAACACTGCTTCTTGACATACTGCTCGCTTAACCCGGAGACAGCCGCACCAATGTGTCGGAGGAAACACATTCCAACTGGTGACCGTGTCAGCGTGCATTCGCCCGGCCAGCCACAGGAGTCGCTAAAGCGCGATAGGACAAGGACATCCCGGTCGGCCTAACCCGGACGACGCTGGCCCTATTGTGCTCCGCCTCATGAGTCTCCCAGTCGCGACCGGCTGCGACACAGCCCGGGATCAAACCCAGATCTGTAGTGACACCTCTACCACTGCGCCACTCTGGAGGCCCTCGAGCCAATATATTAAGAAGTTGAACATGCTATTACTCCAACCTCATGAAAGTGACAAACTAAAACATTTAAATCTTTTGTCAAAAACAATTTTGTATCGAAGGAGTGCCTTTGATTTGATCCCTGCACATGCACAGTTCAGCGCGAGATGACCGTTAGACCCGATGACGTGTTTCTGTGCATGAGCTTAGCTAGCCAACATTGCCATGACATTGCCTACAAGTGTGATTGGGAATTTCTATTGATGAAGCGGTTTCTGCGATCTTCATACTCTACTGTCTTTGATTATACATTTCGTTTAACTATGCAATTTATTATTTGATGAACAATCTAACGTATTATTGTCTCCATGTTTCTTTGTAGATTCCATTCTCAACGCCATCCTCACTTCATGTCATCTAGCCTACCAGTTTAGGTCATCTTTGAACTGTGCTGGTCACACAATTGTGCAATTGGCCACAACCTTAAGTCTACAAGCAACTATCTTCGCTGAATGTATCAGCCTCACTTGAAAAGTCTATATAAAGAAGCCTAAACTGCATTTCTATCTCTCTCCACTCCTAACCAGAGTGTATAATGTCTAAAGTGTGTTTACAGATTCTTCCCAATGCCAAGTGCTTATTCGATGAGCCAGTGCAGTTGAAAGTTGACAGGCTGAAACCAAGACAGCAGGTGGATCTGAGGGCAGAAGTAACAGATGACAAAGGCATTGTATTCAGATCCTCAGCTACCTATGAGGCCAACTGCAGTGGAACGATTGATCTAACAACTGCATCATCACTAGGTGGCAGTTACACTGGAGTAGAACCTATGGGGCTTTTGTGGTCTCTGAAACCAAACAACTTACACACTAAGTTTGTTAAGAAGGTTGTATCAGTGCCTTGCCTTGTCAACTTCAGTGTACATTCCAAGGATAGTCCAGGAATACTGGCTGAAGTAATCAATGAAAGAAGTCTGCTTGCAGAGGGAGTAAGAAGAATTCCTGTCAAAGAGGGGAAGCTTCGTGGAGTTCTATTTGTACCTCCCGGTTGGTGTTACTGTTTACCCTTTGGTCTACTATGTAAACTCAGCAAAAAAAAGAAATGTCCTCTCATTGTCAACTGCGTTTTTATTTTCAGCAAACTTAACATGTTTAAATATTTATATGAACATATTTGTATGAACAACAAGATTCAACAACTAAGACATGAACTGAACAAGTTCCACAGACATGTGACTAACATAAATAGAATAATGTGTCCCTGAACAAAGGGGGGGGTCAAAATAAAAAGTAACAGTCAGTATCTGGTGTGGCCACTAGCTGCATTAAGTACTGCAGTGCATCTCCTCCTCATGGACTGCACCAGATTTGCCAGTTCTGTGAGATGTTACCCCACTCTTCCCCCAAGGCACCTGAAAGTTGGGGGGGGGGGGGGGGGGGGGGGGGGGGGGGGGGGGGGTGCTCAATGGATTGTGATCCGGGCTCTTCGCTGGCCATGGCAGAACGCTGACATTCCTGTCTCGTAGGAAATCCCGCACAGTACGAGCAGTATGGCTGGTGGCGTTGTCATGCTGGAGGGTCATGTCAGGATGAGCCTGCAGGAAGGGTACCACATGAGGGAGGAGGATGTCTTCCCTGTAACACACAGCATTGATATTGCCTGCAATGACAACAAGCTCAGTCTGATGATTCTGTGACACACCGCCCCAGACCATGACGAACCCTCCACCTCCAATTCGATCCTGCTCCAGAGTGCAGGTCTCGGTGTTAACGTTCATTCCTTCGACGAGAAACACATATCCGACTATCACCCCCGGTGAGATAAAACCGCGACTCGTCAGTGAAGAGCACTTTTTGCCAGTCCTATCTGGTCCAGCGACGGTAGGTTTGTGCCCATAGCCGATGTTGTTGCCGGTGATGTCTGGTGAGGACCTGCCTTAAAACCGGCCTACAAGCCCTCAGTCCAGCCTCTCTCAGCCTATTGCGGACAGTCTGAGCACTGATGGAGGGATTGTGCGTTCCTTGTGTAACTTGGGCAGTTGTTGTTGCCATCCTGTACCTGTCCCGTAGGTGTGATGTTCGGATGCACCGATCCTGTGCAGGTGTTGTTACAAGTGGTCTGCCACTGAGGACGATCAGCTGTCCTTCCTGTCTCCCTGTAGCACTGTCTTAGGCATCTCACAGTACGGACATTGCAATTTATTGCCCTGGCCACATCTGCAGTCCTCAAGCCTCCTTTCAGCATCCCTGAGGCATGTTCACGCAGATGAGCAGGGACCCTGGGCATCTTTCTTTTGGTGTTTTTAGTGTCCTAAGTTTTCTTAAATAACTGTGACCTTAATTGCCTACATTCTGCTAAGCTATTAGTGTCTTAATGACCGTTCCACAGGTGCATGTTCATTAATTGTTTATGGTTCATTGAACAAGCATGGGAAACAGTGTTTAAACACGTTACAATGAAGATCTGTGAAGTTATTTAGATTTTTACGAATTATCTTTGAATGCACAAGGTCCTAAAAAAAGGGACGTTTCTTTTTTTGCTGAGTTTATTAGAAGTTGGTATTTACCATCAACGTGATGTGTGCTGGTTTTCAATGTTTTAAAGTGTATATTTCCTCCTTTACAGAAATAGGTCCACACCCAGCTGTTTTAGACCTATACACATATGGAAGAGGTCTATCTGAAGCTAGAGCTTCTCTTCTTGCCAACAGAGGTTTTGTGGTCTTTACAGTGTCATTATATGGGGCTGATGACAATCCTAAAAACGTGACCAAGATCCATCTGGAGTATTTTGAGGAGGCGATTCAGTTCTTGAAAAATCAGCCCCAGGTCAGCATTAAATAATCCTCTGGTTTGATTTGATTTCCTCATTAACTTGTTGATATTACTTTACAGCACGAATTAAAGGGGTAAGAACATGGTAATAATGTGAAAATTTGTTTATAATTGCTTACAGCTTATTCATTGACTTGTAATTACTTCAATATTACTTCAAATCACTCGTCTTTCATGGAAATAGTACTACCTGAATGTCTTATGGTCGGTGCTTTATTTGTCTGTCCCTTTATCTTTTAAGGTTTGCGGCTCTGGTTTAGGTTTGTTGTCACTGTCCAAAAGTGGTGATCTAGCACTGTCTATTGCCACTTTTCTGCCAGGCATTGCTGCTACCGTATGGATCAATGGTTGCAATGCCAATGCCATGATTCCTCTTCACTACAAAGGCACAGTCATACCTCCCCTAATGCTTGATACCAAAAGAGTCTTTGCTACCAAGTCCGGGGCCTTAAATGTGA